>NW_003852412.1:2394631-2397455 GCF_000181295.1 Otolemur garnettii | reverse complement strand
AAAAAACCAAAAAAACAAACAAAAAAACCCAATAGGCCATTTTAGCTGAATGGTCTACTTACTATTTCTATTCCTGAGGAATGTATCAACCAGTATTGGGGTATCAACTTTCTTAGAATTAAAAAATCACATCGAAGGTACTAAGTTCGGTATCATATGATCATAAAGTCAAATTAAAACTCCCAAGTTTACACCTACTTAACATAAAACTGTAAACAAAATAGTAAAAACTATGTTAAAGTTCTATTTAAGTTTATTGGTGATAGTAACCTTTAAAAATATGTAAGAAGCTTAGTCTGATATTTCAAATAATCTTGATTATTCTTACCTCTTGCTTTGCCAGTTCATGGCCTTGTCTAGGAGAACAATGGGGCTGTGTATATGGAGGCTGGTGGGCCACTTTCAGCATCAAGTAATCAATTAGTTGTTCTCTAGAGGGATGCCTTGCCACAGATGCCTGAGGGGGATGATGTATTTGACTATAATTTGCCTGAGGCCTGAGAGGCTGGCCCATCTGTCCATTACCCAAAGGCATCTAAGAAAAACATGAAGTATCTTAAAATGACCAATAATAATGCCTTATTACAAACACTTGGATTTTTTCCTGGAGCATTACAAGAGTACTAGAGTTTTCACATTCTAATAAATCATACAATACCATGCTACCTACTATTTTCTTCCAGTTTTAAACCTTACAAAGAAAAAAAAAACTATTAATGTCTCGATTCTAAACTTGCTTGAGTGTTTGCTGATAGATTCACTCTTTTAAGCTTTCAAGTGAAAGCACATCTTATCTGTAATTTAAATAATTGTGCTTTTTTGGCAGATACACCTATCTTTGTTAAAAAGTACCTATCTTTCTTACCTCATACACAGGAAATCATGGGAAAACTGTGAAGGAAACTGGTGAGTTCCAGTGGCAAACCAACTGTTAAAATGGCAAATGCAGTAGAAATCTGACCACCTCCTTAAGGTGATCTCATTTTCACCTTAGAAAAAAGGTGAGTGGAGATGCTGACCCGTTTGTTATAGCCCCTTAGGTGGTCCACTTACAGAGGTTCTACTGTACTATGTCTAAAGTCCAAAACTTAAGCAAGCCTATTAGATGCGTATCTTTTCCCATACTATGCCGATCACATATACATAAGACACATTTGTCAATTTTTTCTTCAGTAAAAATGTAATTTTGTAATACAATTTTTTCAAAATTTGAATTTGCTTTTATACCTTTATTCCTTCCTTCCCAGAATTAACAAGTCAATTCAGCCATCTATGTAGCAGGAAACTAATTACTTCTGTGTGTACATGTATGTAATTTTTAAACTCTCTAAATATTAATTCCATAGAATATTAACCACAAAATTAAATGTTGACATTCTACTTTATTCTTCATGACTTAAACAAAAGAGATTAGTTTACTGTTAACTTTGTTTTAATGCCTCTCATTTTAAGAGATTAAACCTGACTTAAAATCGCTTTTGTAGAAATGTGCCTAATAGCTCATTTTGTTAGTTGTGAGGAATCTATCTTAAAAACAAGAAGTAACATGCAAATATAGATATTTGCATATAAAAAGATTTTTGTGAAGGAAAGATAAATATGTTTAATCTAGTTAAACACTTCAAATTTCCCTGTTAGTTATTAACAAAAAAGTAACCTTATCCACAGGAAATTATGGGAAAACTATGAAGAAAACTGTTGAGTTCCATTTCCCTAAAATTACTTAAAAGTAGAAATGTATGTTCTTCTTATGTAAACCTTGCAGAAAGATAAAAAGAAGTGTAGCTTCGGTGAAGATTTGTACTTTTAAAAAAAGGTACTCCTTTTTACTGTTACACTGTTATTTTTGAGAACTCAGTTCTGAAGTCTGGGAATACACAGGTGGATTTTCTGTGATAAGACACAAGGATGATGATATTACTCTATGACAATCCTTATACTTCTGGAGAAGAGAAAGGAGGCACTATTATTATCTGTATATTTTTGAAGGAAAAAAACCCTGTGGGTTATATATTATGTGACTCACTATCAATTGAACATAACTGATTTCCCTAAGAGTAATAAGCTGGTGTACTCTTGCTTTGCAATTTATGCACAATTCTACAGACCACCCCTGCTTTTCTCTATGCTTGTATCATTTATTGTTATGAGCAGATTCAGCATTTTTCTCCTGAGGAAAATCCAGATGACAATTACTATTGACTATTTAAGACTCCCTGACACGTGGACATTAGTCTACATCAGTGTTAGAGATAAACATGGAATATATTAAGCAATGATAGCACATGGCCAAGAAGATTAAGAAGCATAAAACAAACTCAGTAACCTAAACCATAAAATGTGTAATAAAAAGAAAAGGAAACCGGATGACAAGAGCTTACTTGAAAGAAAAAATGGGTAAAATAGATATGTATGAACTTACACATTAGATGGCCAGGTGCCTACTTTCAAGAGCAACACAAAAGTGTTTTTTGTGTGTGTGTCATGACTTGAATAGCAAATATGAAAGTTTTATATAATAAATAACTATGCTTCATAATTGTATCTGATTATACTGGAGGTATGAAATTAGTCAAGAAAATGAGAAAGAATAGCTGAGGGCGAATAGTAAAGAATTATCTGTCTGACACTGGCCACAGACAATCTATTTCTAAATTAGTATGTATTCTACCATATACAAAAGTTTTTCTAGATGATTATAAATTTGAAGTAATCTGAAAATGATTTTAGTAAAAGATCCTAGAATGAAGAATTTTTTTTTTTTTTTTTTTTTTTTTATTAAACGGTAACTGTGAGGCGCTGGACCAAGGCGTTCATGTGCTTT
>NW_003852412.1:2379447-2393822 GCF_000181295.1 Otolemur garnettii | reverse complement strand
TTTTTTTTTTTTTTTTTAAAGACAAAGTCTCACTCTGCTACTCAGGCTAGAGTGCAGTGGTGTGCAGTGTTATCATTGTAGTTCAATGCAACCTCAAATTCCTGGCTTGAATAATCCTCCTGCCTCAAGCCTCCAGAATAGCTGAGACTATAGGCACATGTGACCACAACCAGCTAATTTTTCTTTTTTTCTTTTGAGACAAAGTCTCTGACCCTGTTGCCCAGGTGAAAGTGCCATGGTGTCAGCCTAGTTTGCATCAACCTCAGACTCTTGGGTTCCAGCAATCCTCCTGTTTCAGCCTCCCAAGTAGTTGGGGCTACAGGTACCTGCCATGACACCCTGCTAATTTTTCTGTTTAATAGAGACAGGGGTCTCACTCTTGCTCAGGTTGGCTAGTTTCAAACTCCTGAGCTCAAGTGATCCTCCTGCCTTGATCTCTCAAAAGTGTAGGATTACAGGCATGAGCCACTCTACCTAGGTGACAAATTCTTTTTTCTTTTTTATTTATAGCAATACCTAGCTTTTTACTACCTTTTATTAATCAAAGAGTCTCACATTTTAGCACCAATCAAAATACAGGGTCTTGTAAATAAAGTTACATTTAGCTATATTTTCCCATTTTCCCCATGTATGGTGACTTCAGGGGTGATTTTGGGGGTACCCTGCACTTCTATTGAGCATTACAAAAAGATTTTTGGTAAAAAAATTAACTGATGTTCTTTTAAATAGCATAGTACCACATAGAATTCCCCCCCCCCAAATTTTAATGAGAAGTATCAATAAACTTATAGTCTTATAAAAGTAATATAGAATCAACTTTGTTATGATATATTACCAGATAAACTTATAAACTTAAGGATTTACATTTTTTGTTGTTGTTGTCGCTGTAGCTGTCATTGTTGTTTGGCAGGCCTGGGCTGGGTTTGAACCCACCAGCCCGGCTGTATGTGGCTAGCTCCCTAAGCTGCTGAGCTACAGGGCTGAGCCAAGGATTTACATTTTAATTTTAGAAACTATATCTGCAACAGATCTACTGCATGCAGTCAGTCGCTAGTTCAGACCATGGCTTAGAATTCCTGAATATGGTTTAACTTTGTGTACATATAAAATGAATACGCCCTTTTTGAGATGAGTTTTTAGAACACGTAATAATCAATTTAACTCACAATTAAAAATGTAAATTCAAATCTGAATGTAAGACTATGCTTATCTACTTTTTAAGATAACAAAGAGTATCAGGAGTAAAAACGTAAAATTCAATGAATTCAAAGGCTCTGAATTTAAGAAAAATAAGTGTAAAATGTTACCATAAAACAATTTGGGAAGAATAATTACTTCAGATGACTATGAATGGCAAAGATTCCCCCTGGAGTTAATAAAAGACACTGGTCTTTACCCCTCAGACTCTATTTAAATGAGGTCTTGAAGTTACTACCTTTTTCTCTTTTTCAAAACGAAAATTTTCAAAATGGCTGCTGCCACTGTAACAGTAAACCATATGGTAGCAGGTGACAGAGGACAGGGTAAAGATATGCCAGCTGTAACCAGAGCAAAGTGAATCCAGGAAACTGCTCCTAGAACATAACAGAGCAAAGCTAGGTATGTACTGAAATGGGAGGAAGGAATGGCTGGGTGCAGTGGTGCATGCCTATAATCCTAGCACTTTGAGAGGACGAGGCAAGTGGATTGCTTGACCTCAGGAGTTTGAGAGCAGCCTGAACATGAGTGGGACCCTGTCTCTACTAAAAACAGAAAAACTAGGGTGGCTCCTGTGACTCAGGGGAGCGGGGCGCCAGCCCCAAGTGCCGGAGGTGGTGGGTTCAAACCCAGCCCTGGCCAAAAACTGCAAAAAAAAGCCCCAAGAAAAACTAGCTGGGTGTTGTGGCAGGCGCCTGTAATCCCAGTTTCTTGGGAGGCTGAGGCAAGAGGATCTCTTCAGTCCACGAGTTTGAGATTGCTGTGAACTATGACACCATGGCCCCTACCCAGTGCAACAGAGTGAGACTCTGTCTCCAAAGGGTAGGAATGGGGGGGGGAGTTACATCCAAGAAAAAAAGCAAAGAACCCAGAAATAAGTAAAGGGTTAATATGTAAAGTCTGGGGAGGGGATAAAATAAGGGTTATGAGGGGGAAAGATCTTCATAGGTCAGAAGGAGAGGGACTGGAGCCTATAATCCTAGCACTTTGGGAGGTTAAGGAGAATGGATTGCTTGAGCTCAAGACTAGCCTCAGACCAGCTTGAGCAAGAGCCAGACCCTATTTCTACTAAAAATAGAAAAACTAGTCAGATGTCCTGGTGGACACCTGTAATCCCAGTTACTCAGGAGATGGAATTGCTCGCTTGAGCCCAAGAGACTGAGGTTGCTGTTAGCTATGATGATGTCAGGGCACTCTACTCAAGGCAACAGAGTGTGAGACTCTGTCTCAAAACAAAACAAAACAAAACAAAAACAAAAAGATAGGTTAGAAGGAGAGGGACTGGAGAAAATACATGCTAAGAGGCTATGCTACCACATCAATGTGTTACAGAGAAAAATTTTGAAACAGAGCCAGGCCAGAGGTTTTTTCCCCTCTTTTTATCCCCTACACTTAACTTTCCTTAAAATAATAAACTTTTATTCTTTACCAGTAAGGACTATAGTAAAATGTGGTTAATAAAGATTTGGTTTAAGGCCCCCCCCCCCAACCCGTCGCCTTTTTGAGATAGGATTTCACTGTTGCCCAGGCTGAAGTACCATGACATGATCCTAACTCCTAGGCTCAAGTAATCTTTCTACTTCAGCCTTCCATGTAGCTGGGACTACAAGGATATGCCAACATGCCTGGCTAATTTTTTTATTTTTGGTGGCATGAGGACTTACTAGCTTGCCCAGGCTGGTCTGGAACTCTTAGCCTGAAATGATCCTCTGCCTCAGCTGCTTGAAGTCCTGGGATTATAGGAATGAGCCACTATGCCAGGCCTTGGTTTGCCTTTTCACTGGTGTTTATTACAATTTCTTCATCCTTACATTTAATTATATTCAGCAAATTATGATTAAATTTAGGCATACATAGTGTTTTTTATTGGCCAATTCTCAATCATTACAGTTAAAATTATTTCTCCCTCTAACAGCTCTGAATTACATATGGCATAAACTTAAAACCTTGAGTTAAAAATAAGCAAACTAAATTTAATATTAAAAGAAAAACCCTCCCAAGAATAATTTACGAAAAAACCTCTCAGCTGCTTATTCCCACTGTTCATCCATTTTTGCATAAATATTTAAGCACTGACTACATTATTAGCTTATAACTAAAGAAACTATAAGAGATAAAGAATACGTCAGGTTTGAAGAAAGTTTTAGAACTAGGCCATGTTAGAACTTATAGGTAATTAAGTTTTCTAGCCTACAGTAAAACTTTTTTTTCTAGAAACGTTAAACATTTAAAATTTGTTTTTTTCTCTATATGCTAAAGTATTGGTCTACTGTAGGTACTCACTCGAAAAATGTGCCCACCAGAACCTCTTCCGTCTGCAACACTCAAGGCAAGACTGCCCTGGCTGCCATGCAGATCCCTAGAGCTGCCATAGTGAAAACTGCTTACAGCAGTAAAATTGGAATTAAAGGACCTTGACAGCATGCTCTGAATAAAGAGGGGACAGATTTAACAGAGATTAGTGTAGCATGCAAAATCCACAAGACATGTTATGTACAGAGACTTATTAAAAGTAACCCCAATACCACACAGAAATATCATGCAACAATGAATTTTCAGAGTCACTGAAAGAAACTGGCACTATTTATCATGTTTATATGACAATATACATATGTACAGATAAATTACATGTAAATATACCCATTCACATGTTTAAGTACCAAAGAAGAATGCAGACATAACTGCTTTTATAAAGGTATTAATTTTATTCCTAACATATATGTCAGAAAATAGGAATTGATGTATACCCATATGTATATGTATCTATACAAAGTAATGCATAGAATGCAAATTAATTTCTCTGAAGATATATTTTACCCATAGCTATTAATTCTAAGTCATATGAATTTCTAGAGAGACTACTTCATTTTATAGGAATTCTATCTTATTAAATAAACTGAAAGTTTAAACATATATACTATAACAAAATATGTTTGAAAAAACTCAGCTCATTTCAAGTTCTAAAAATATTATCTTCCACATTTAGAAAAATCTAGAGAAAAGTTTAACATACACACAGTTTTAGAATTAACATATATATATGTGTGTGTGTGTGTGTGTGTATATATATATTTTCTTTTTTTAAACAGACATGGTTTTATGTTGCCCAGGCTGGTCTTGAACTTCTAAGCTCAAGTAATTCTTGCCTCAGTTTCCTTTTTAAAAACCTCCAGGCTGCTCTACAAATACCAGAAGAAAAAAACTGGAGAATGCATATGTCACAAATTTTCTCTATTCAAATAAATATTAAAGATCACTATATTAAGGGTTAGTGATGGCCTGTGATGCTTAACTGTAAGTTCACATGAATATCTGCCTTTCATTGTTCTACTGGTTTACCCCAGCATCTTTAACCGCTGTTCTTTCATGTGGAATACTTCTAATCACGTCCCTGAGTACTGACGGTCAAACTGGAGAAACTAAATTTTGGGCATGGCTCATTATTAAGAAATACAGAAATGCCATCATAACAAGCATTCCTATATTATTTTATTTAATTATTTTGGCCAGGCTTTTAAACTTCTTCCCCTTTCATTCATGTAACATATGTATCATCCTGGGAACATAACTCAGTATTTTGTGTCTAAATTGCTTTTTTGTAAAATAGGATAATAAAAATACCTCATAGGACTCATGTGAAAACTGAGGAACATTTGTATAGAGCAGTGATCTCAACCTGTGGGTCGCAACCCCTTCGGACTGTATTAAAGGTTCCCCGCATTAGGAAGGTTGAGAACCACTGGTATAGAGAGATAACTGTACAGTGACAGTTCTTGGCACTTCGTAAACACAAAATAAACTTAACTGTTATCGTGACTTTATAGTATCTATATTCTGGTTCAAATTTTATTATCACGTTTTCTCAAAACCCCTAATTCAACCAAGTTGAAGTCCTTGTCTCCATGCTCTTAGCACTCCTTCCTGATATGTTAGTAACTTTTACCTTAGCATATTAATTTTAGTTCAATTTACCAAAAATTTCCCCAGTGTTTGAAAAGTAGCATTCTCCTTAAAAAATAGTCCCATTTTTTTGTGATTACTCTTACATTTATAATCTAGATTTCATCTTCCAAAATGAAAACACTATAGAAATGTATCAGAAAGTTCTAAAATCTTATCACCGACAGTAACTACATTAAATTTTCATTCTCTGAACTATAATTATTTCCTAAACTTCAGAATATTTTTCTGTACTATAATTTTGTTTTCTGAATGAAATGACTAATAATGGTAACTTCTTCTTAAGTTTCTATTTTTGCTAGTAGTTTTAAGTGTATATGTATATATATTTTATATGTATGTGAATATACAGCCCAGTCTCTATTTATATTTTAGTATTATTTTCCTATTAGATAAGTATATATGATTGAAATATTATTCAAGATCATCCTTGATAAATGGATATTGAAAACAAATTTTTATAAGCTAACCAACATACAGACACTATCTTCATTTTTTGAAAAGGTCTTTATCATGACATAAGAAATTTGCTTATATTTAAAAATTAGAGGCCCAGTGGGTAGGGTGCTGGCCATATACACTGAGGCTGGCAGGTTCAAACAGGGCCCGGGCCATATAAACAATGACAACTGCAAAAAGAACAACAACAAAAAATAGCCAGGCATTGTGGCAGGCGCCTGTAGTCCCAGCTACTTAGGAGGCTGAGGCAAGAGAATCACTTAAGCCCAAGAGTTGGAGGTTGCTGTGAGCTGTGATGCCACAGGATCCTACTGAGGGTGAAAGCTTGAGACTCTGTCTCAAAAAAAAAAAAAAATAGAAACTATATTAAAGGAGTGTTTTAATTTAAGACAGAAAACTATTTTACCACCATAATAACCTATTTTACAATAAAGTATTTTAGCATTCTTCATTAAAAAATACTAATTTTAATCAGCTATTTTAAAAATAATTTAAGACACAATGATGAGGATGATGGCTACTTATTTAGCACTTTGTTATAGTTATATGTTAATACTTTTCTAAGTGCTAACAACTCATTTAACTTTTTTGTATGTGTTTTTGAGAGAGTCTCACTTTGTTGATCTTGGAAGAGTGCCGTGGCATCATGGCTCACAGCAACCTCAAACTCTTGGGCTCAAGCTATCCTCTTCCTCAGCCTCCCAAGTAGCTGGGACTAAAAGACCCACCATAAAGCCCAGCTATTTTTAGAGATGGGGTCTCGCTCTTGCTCAGGATGGTCTTGAACCTGTTAGCTCAGGCAATCCACCCACCTCAGCCTCCCAGAGTGCTGGGATTACAGGCGTGAGCCACTGTGCCTGGCCCCATTTAATTTTTTAACAAATCCTAGAGTAAGTTGTTCTTTTCATTGCAGATGAGGTATACCATGAAAATTTAAAGATCATTAAGTAAATTAATTCAGAAAGAAGTTCAAAGCACAGTAAGTATATTCTCTCTTTTTCTCCACATTAACATAATTTAAGTGTACCGCAGAAGTTTAACTATAGGTTTGAATGGGCAACGAGATTTAAAAAAAGGTTCAAAAACACTGAACTAAGTTAGGGAAAGTCTAAGTTATTTATCCAGTTAGCTAACTGTGTAGCAGAGCAAGGATCCTTAGCAGCTGTGTCCAACCTGTCAGCCAGGCCACATGCTGATTTTGTAAAAACTCTTTTTGCTAACTGTGGTGCACAGATACCCAGAAAAGTATTCGCAGACAACTCTCATTCTTCCAATGTGAGGCAAAATAAAAGAAAGGTTGGGCACTCCTGATAGACTCTGCTATCTCTCAACATGCTATATAATAAAGCAACTAAATATTTTTTTTTATTTAAAAGGTCAAAAAGAAGTAACATATTTACTTTCAGATAAATTATTTTAAAATGTGGTTTATCAAACATACAAATCCATTTAAGATAAAACTTATATAAGATCAGGTAAAAGTAAACTCATATGTGAAAATATATATATACACATATATATATATATTTTATTTTATTATTATTATTTTTTTCCTGAAGACAGAGTCTCACTTTATCAGCCTTGGTAGAGTCCCAGGGCATCATAGCTCACAGCAATCTCTAGCTTTTGGGCTCAAGCAATTATCTTGCCTCAGTCTCCCAAGTAGTTGGGACCACAGGCACCCATCAAAATGCCCAGCTATATTTAGAGACAAGGTCTCACTTTGGCTCAGGCTACTCTCAAACCTATAAGCTCAGGCAATCCACCCACCTTGGCCTCCCAGAGTGCTAGGATTACAGGTGTAAGCCACCATGCACGGCCACTTTGAAGAAATTCAAAGTATTTCTTGAAAGTAGGAAACAGAATTTACTTAAGACAGACATGGATAATAAAATACCCAAGAAGGTATACAGCAGAGCTATGAATATTTAATAAAAATACCCAAGAAGGTATATGGCAGAGCAAGAAATGTACTCTGGCATTTGCTAGAAATACTTCCCAATCAATGAGCGGGAATATACCTCAGTATAGTGAACTAGTAGTTTGGGAGGTGGGTATCTTGGCAAGTATGAGAAAGAGCCCCTCTTAATTTCAAAGCACGCTCTATGTATTATTAGAAATGGAAGTGATCCTGTTAGCTAAAAATCTGTGTTTAGACAAAGTCTCCCCTGTTTTTTTCCCTCATAAGCCTTCTCTAGTTTTGTTGAACTAATGTGTACCTCTAAATTACTTAGTGGGCACAACCAAGAAAGTGATGTCACACACTCTCCAAGAAAAGGTACAGCTAATTTTTAAATATGTAAATATTTTATGCAATAAAAAGAAAAAAGCTGAGAAGTACATCAACAATGAGATGGCTGCTACTTGTTTCCCATTTAAAGTCTAGGTCCATCTCTGTCAGATAGAAGGGGGAGAATAGCCATTCAAGAGGTAACCAACACAAAATAACCAAACTTATCTCTTTCTTCAAATCTGCTACTACTCCTGTATGTCCAATAATATAAAAGTTACAGGCATTCCCAACAACCAATTATTCAACACACAAATCTCAAGCTTTATCCCTTTTCCTCAATGACAGGTTACAGTAATCGGCAGTAATCTTGTTAAGTCTATTTCAGAACTGTCTCTTGGATTCTTCCTTGTCTCAACTCTATTGAAGATAGTCCACACTTTGTTTCTTATTTAGATTACTAAATAGCTTCATAATTCAATCTCTTTCACTACAGCTTCTTCCTCCAAAATCTAGTTCCATAACGTTATCAGAAGTGTACTCATACAACTTTGATATGTTAACTCCTCTGCTTAATTTCTAAATTCCTTACAAAAAGCATACAAGTTTACATAGCCTCAACAGTGTATATAAAGTTGAAACAAAATGGATAGATAAGAATGAAATAGGTTTACACTTACAGATGTTTAGCTATTTACAGTTGAAAGGACCCCACTAAAAAGAGGTAATTATTATAGGCTTAGATTTAATGTGAACCCACATAAGGTGCTGATCATATATTTTAGGTATTTATTTCATAAAAATTTTATTTCAGAAACTTCTAAAAATAATGGCTAATTAAAATTATATATGTTCAGCTGTTTAAAAAACACATTTCATATTTAATAAACACAAAAAAGATAATTCTTGGATAAAATCCAGCGAGAGATAGGGAGCTAAATCTTAACATATCTTACACATTTGGGCCACATTATGACTATGGAACTCATATATATTTTACAAGATAAACTAAAAAAAATTTTTAACTCCTATCAAAAGATGAATCTCTATCCATAAAGTAATCTCTACCCACAAATTCAACATAAGCATTAGTTATTTTACCAACTACTGTCAAACTACACTAAAGCCACAGAAATACTCAACTGAGTTGAAAGTCTGAAATTCAGTTTAGAAAAGTCAAGAATAAATGCCATGCCAGAAAGCCATATGTGTCAGTGACAGTGTTAGTTCATATAATATAAACTAGGAAAAAAATCTTAGCTGAAATACATACATTTGCAACATATATACTGTTATTCTGTTAACTATAAATTGCCATTTTCTTATAATGTTTACATAATTAACAATTATTATAGAGAGCAGGGGGGCCAGAAAATGCTAAACAGAAGTAGAAATGTATTATTTCTAGTATGTGTGCACAATTTAAAAGAGATAATACACATAAAATAAAATGAATACATTCTTATTTAGAAACACTGCAAAAAAAAAAAAAAAAAAAGAAGGGAAAGAAGCTAATATTATTATCAACTTTCCTGGCTAAGTTTAAATTTGAAATTCTATTTCTAGTACCAAAGAAAAAACTCCTAGAATGTAAGTAGATAATAATTCAGAGTTACTCATTTTCATTGTTTAAAAAACAACAAAAAAAAGTCAAATACTTTTAAGGAAAATAAGTTTATCAAAAGAAGCATAAAAAACTTATGTTCAATTACCTTTTCTAATTTTTTGGCCTCAATGTGTCGAAGTACTTGTTCTCGCCAATCATGAGGAACTTTACTTTTTCCTGGAGGATCTAATAAAGAATGCTCAGAACCAACCCTTGCATTTGGTCTTTTTGAAGGACTAGTCCGTGAATAATTGAAATCACTGACTGACATAGTTCTCTCTGGTATTTCATTAACAGAGGGTCGAGCACTCTGAGGTCTCGACACATTTGGGCCATCAATACTGTATGTTCGTGCAGAAAGAGGCCTCTGAGATCCTGACATCATTGGAGGAGTTCTTCCCACTGAATGTAACTCTCTATATGATAAGTAATCTCCTTCAGGAATTTGGGCCCGCCTTGTGGAAGTTGGATCACCAAGATTTACAGAGGCTGTAGATGACACACTGCTTTGCCGCTGAATTGTAGTTCGAGTTACAGCAGGAACAAGTCGGTCATTTGGTGAAATGGCCCACATTTCCCCGTGTCTTGCTGGGCCAGATCTCTGATGTAAATGGTATGCACTGTTAGCGCGAACGTTGTTATGGTTAGAAAAATTCATATTGGCAGAATGTTTAGGGTAACTGTGATTTTCTGTGCTCTCTGATCTAGGAAGGCGCGGAGGTGGAAAACTGACATGATCTGTTTGGGGATTCTGTTTAGAGTGCCACAGACTATCTTTGACTGTAGCACTGCTACTATATTGGATATTATACTGGGGAGGACCATATATTTGGGGTGTAGATTGTGGACCACTTGTTGCGGAGCCTCTTATTATATTTGGTTCTTCAGGATTATGATTTGAATCAAACTTGAAAATCGCCTTTGTACTCGAGATTAAATCAGAAGATGAAGAAGAACCAGTAAACACCTGCAAGGGTTGATCATACAACAGTGTGGCAGACTTGCTTCTGACTATGTTTTTTCCATCAATAGCAGATGGGATTTTGACCGCTGTACTTGACTGCTGAACTCCATTATCACTAAGAACATCATAGATTTTTAGCCTTCCGGTCTCCATATTAGTTATGCTATGAGATTTCACAACAGATCCAACTGGACCACTTCTCTCAGGAGAGAGATCTTCAGTGCTTTTGGAAATACCTAAATCAACAGAAGATTCAGTGTCCTGCGGTTCAGTCCTATTAAGAGACTGTGAAGTTTCCTCAGAATGTCCATTTACTTTATTTACAGATTCCAGATTAAGATACTTGTTTCCATTTTCTAAGTGCACATCTTCCCCTTTAGAATTAATGCTTAAAAAGCCTGTTCCAAGGATTATATCCTGGGTCTTTGACCTTTCCACTATCTCTGGTTGAAATGTATTATTAGTTATAAGTTTATTAAGATTCATATTGATGTGATCTAATTTGTGAGATTCATCAGATGTGGCTGTTGATTCAACACCTTTCTCAATTAAAACTAGTTGCTCTTCAATATTCAAATCATATTCCGGTAAATTAAAATCTTTTTTATTGTGAACCTTGAATTTTTCCTCTGTTGAATTATTTAAAATATCTCCATTTTGTAAAAGGCTGTTAAAATTTTCATCTTCTTGCCTAAAATAAAGATAATTTTATGAAAAACATAAAAAATCAAAGTTTTCTTAGTAACAGAAGACATTAATAACCAGTTAAACTGTGTAGGTAGATAAGAAAAGTCAATGGGAATCACAGAAAAAAGGCATTTATTACCAAGATGGAACATACAGTACTATCTTAATAGTCAAGTAATAAATTGGAGACAAAACAATTAAAATTCATAGTTAATAGTGAGATTAATTTTCATCAATATGCTCAATCTAATTTGTCACAAACTAATAGGGGATAAATTATAAATGAAAGTGTGATTATGTATCTTCTGCTGCTGCATCTTTTGTGCACCCAAGAGCAGCACAGTAAGGAGGTGAGCAGAGGGCCAGTAAGCAAAACTTCATCTGTATTTAATAGCCACTGACCATTGCTCACATCACCACCTGAACTTTGCCTCTTGTCAGATCAGCAGTGGCATTAGATTCTCACGGCTCGAACCCTATTGTAAATTGTACATGTGAGGGATCTGGGTTTATGTTCCTTATGAGAGTCTAATGCCTGATGATAAGAGGTACAGCAGTAATGTGCTTAAATCATCCCCAAACCATACCCCTCCATCTGTGGAAAAACTGTCCTCCATGAAACTGGTGTCTGGTGCCAAAAAGATTGGGGATTGCAATGCTAAAAATGAAATGCTTAAATGTGTGTTTCTATATGGAGAAAAAGCTAATAACTTGAATAGCTAAGTAAGAGCATAGGAAACTTTTCTGGGTAATTTTGATGCCTGACTATACTCTAGTCCAGGTGACAGAATGAGACTCTCTCAGTAAATAAATAAATAAATAAAGTATTTTAAGACATTGGGTCATAGCCTTAAATTCAGAGGATATAAATGATTAATTATAATTATAGCTATACATATCTAAACTCATTTTCAGGCATAAAATTCCTTTTAACAATACAAATTTATATGCAAGTTTTACTTAAATGTGCCTGAAATTTAATAACAATTTAACTCTAAATGATAGTTAAAAGTATTTGTGTAGACTGGACATGGTGGCTCACATCTATAATCCTAGCACTCTGTGAAGCCCGGGTAAGACTGCTTGAGCTCAGGAGTTTGATACCAACCTGACCAAGAATGAGACCCTGTCTCTACAAAAACAGAAAAATTAGGGTGGTGCCTATGGCTCAGTGGGTAGGGCACTGGCCACATATACCAAGGGTGGCAGGTTCAAATCCGGCTCCGGCCAAATAGTAACAAAAAAAATAGCTGGCCGTTGTGGCAGACGCCTATAGTCCCAGCTACTCGGGAGGCTGAAACAAGAGAATCGCCTAAGCCCAGGAGCTGGAGATGGCTTTGAGCTGTGTGACGCCACGGCACTCTACTGAGGGTGATAAAGTGAGACACTATCTCTACAAAAAAAAGAAAGAAAGAAAAGAAAAAAAAATTAGCCAGGTGTAGTGGCACGCTCCTGCAGTTCCAGATACTTGAGAGGCTGAAGCAGGAGGATCCCTAAAGCCCAAGAGTTTGAGGTTGCAGTGAGCTATGAAGACACTACTGTTCTCTAGCCAAGGCAACAGACTGCAACTCTGTCTCAAATATTAACAATAATGAAAAATTTTAAATCTATGTAATAAGCTTTTAGTTTAGTAGTAACACAAATCTTTCTCTTAAGCAGACTCTAGCTGACAGACTAACACCAAGGCAGAATGATGGCGTATTCTTGCTTTGGTAACCTTTTTTTTTTTTTTTGAGACAAAGTCTCACTCAATTGCCCTGGGGTTGAGTGCCATGGCATCACTGCTCATAGCAACCTCAAACTCTTGGGTTCAAGTGATCTTCTTATCTCAGCCTCCTGAGTAGCCTGCCACAATGCGTAATTTTTCTGTTTTTGGTAGAAATGGGGCCTTGCTTTGCTTATAGTCTTGAATTCCTGAGCTCAGACGATTCGCCCATCTCAGTCTCCCAGAGGGCTAGGATTACAGGTGTGAACCAACAAATTTACTGAGGGCCTAAATAATAAAATTTGTTTTAAACTTCTGTTAAATTCTGAACCATGGAACTTAATATTATTTACATCTTTCTGAGAGTTTTTCGAAGCCAAATAGACAATACCAGTCAAAAATATTTACAAGAAACCTTCACTGGCATCCCTCCAAAATGATTCTGCATTTCTAACTATAAAAATACCCAGGCTCAGCTAAGGCACCAACCACATACACCTAAGGTGGTGGGTTCGAATCCAGCCCGGGCCCGCCAAACAATAATAATGGCTGCAACCAAAAAATAGCCGGGCGTTGTGGTGGGCACCTGTGGTCCCAGCTACTTGGGAGGCTGAGGCAGGAGACTCGCTTCAGCCTAGGAGTTGGAGGTTGCTGTGAGCAGTGAAGCCATGGCACACTACTGAGGGGGACAGCTTGAGGCTCTGTCTCAAAAAAAAAAAAATACCCGAAACAGGCCATTTATATTGTTACACCTAGAAACATTTATCATTTGTTTTTACCTAGAAATATTATACAAATGTTTGATCTTTCAATCAAGAGACTGAGAACCTATTTTGTTTATTCTTCTCCATTTAAAAAACTTAAAATGTATAAAATTTAGACATGTAATAAAACTGAGAAGATTATATACCGCCTGAACAATTTCCATTAATACATGTATCTATGAAACACTTTCATCTTAGCTATGCATATATTGTTTGCCTATTTCCATTTATTATACAAATAAAAAATGCATAAAATATTCATACAAACCTGATTTTAGAGTTAATATCAATATGAGTTTGTTTCACTGGAGAGCAGAGTGAAGTGTCTTGACTACTATCAGTATTAAGAGAGACTGAATCAGACATCCGAGATGGAGAAGAACAATTGCTGTTATTCTGATTGCTATTATGCGTAACTTCATCTGATAAGGAATCTGTGTCTTTTGTATCATCTGAATGAAAAAGAAAAAATTAAGACCAATGATAAATTCACAAAGAATTGTGTGAAATACTTTACATTGATGAGAAATGACATTAATTTTGTCCTGGTTCCATATATGAGGTAATGAATTACATGGATATGAAGATAACCAGAAGCACCTCTACAAATTCAATCCTAATACATAAAGATTAAATAATTTTTAAATTAGGAGACCATTACATTTTTTCTTTTTCTTTTTTTTTTTTTTGAGACAGAGCCTCAAGCTGTCCCCCTGGGTAGAGTGCCATGGCCTCACAGCTCACAGCAACCTCCACCTCCTGGGCTCAAGCGAGTCTCCTGCCTCAGCCTCCCAAGTAGCTGG
>NW_003852412.1:2367795-2378603 GCF_000181295.1 Otolemur garnettii | reverse complement strand
GTTGCAGCCATCATTGTTGTTTGGGGGGCATGGGCTGGGGATTCGAACCCGCCACCTTAGGTGTATGTGGCTGGCACCTTAGCCGCTTGAGCCACAGGCGCCGAGCCACACAAACACACAATTACTGAACAAAGTAAGAGATTTTCAAGGTCAGCTCTTTCATTTTTTTTACATTTGTTAGGCATTTTAGAGAACTGTTTACAAATGTTACACTCTTAATACGTGAGATGATTGTGTATGTAACAACTATATAACTAGAGATAGACGGTATTCATATTCTATGCTACGCAGATAATATAAAAGTACTTTTTAAAAGCAGTGATAAAGAAATCTGTTTTTAATAGCTCAACTCTAGCCAAATTGTGGAAACAGTGTGTAAAACACTCCCACATATGATTATATGAATTAAGGATATTTTTGCTAGTCGGCTGGTCTGAGATCTTAGTAATATAGTTTAAGTAATCTGGATTGCGTTTACAATTGAAAATAGTAGCATACAGGGCTTTGGAACCTCAACCTCAGAGGTATATAAGTCTTGGGTTCTTAATTTTTTAAATACTATTACACTAGATGGCTACGTGCTTTCCTTAATGTATTCCTTTGTTGTGACAATTAGACAATAAGATGTAAAATACTTAGCATAGTATCCTAGCAACTAGTAAGTGCTCAACAAATACTATACATCATTACTACAATTATTATGAATTCAAGGTAACCAAGGGCCACCATGATAGTAATTATCAGTGATGCCATAAAGGCAAGAGGCTAGATAAACATTCAGTGAAGATGATGTAGGGATGGTCAAGTACTAGTGGAGAGACGTGAGAGAAGACAGAGAGAGATAGCCTTCAAGATTCACTTTATCTCAAAAATCTGAGATTTTTGTCATATGAAAGAATGGCTGGCAGAAGCTGAGGAGAATATAAAAAGTGTCCTGGGATAGATAAGAGTAAAATAACAACATCTACTATACATCAGGTACTATGCTTGATCTGAATACTTTACACAAAATCCTTTATTAGCCTCATTGTATGCAAAATTAGATATGTACATATGAATAAAATTAAGTAACTCAAGGATCACACACCAGGTAAGCAGTAGAAATGTTAACTGTAATGTAGGCTTAATAGTCTGTGAAATTCATCTCCTTTTAAGTAAATTTGCATGAGGGGAGAGAAAAGATCTCTAAAGACCTTTCTTTAAAAATGAGAGATAAGGAAGAAGTTTTCAGATAGGCATGCTTAAAAACTTATTTTTTATATATACTTCAAATAACATTTCAATGAAACTTAATTCAAAAAAATTATAAATTTTATTCAGGTAATTTCTATTCTTAGTGCTTTCCTTCAACATCTAACCTTTTTTGTTATTACTAAGTGCTACGACTTTGGGCTGGTTAATAGAAGTTTCAATTAATGGTGGTCGCATCTCAGCCATTTTCATCTCTTCATCAGAAGAAAGTTCTTCAGATTCCTAGTTTAAGAAAAAAAGAGGAGAAATATATATAAAATTAAATTTTGGCTTCTTTAAATTAATAAATATTAAGTTACAAGAACTTCAGTAGGAAAACAAAAAATATTAAAAACTTGTATGGAACATTTTAATTGTAATAGTAACTAAAACTAACATATGTTTTAATTTATTCAAGATATAGCAATAAAACTATGGGAATTCTTAGTAGTATGTCAACATCCCTATGAGATAATTTTCTGTGGTAAGCCCTAATTCAACTATATCAATGATTACTATATGCCTGATACTACTATGTGACGTGCTAGACAAACAAAAATGAGTAAAACCTTTAAAAACTCAATTTAGTGAAGGTACCTCAACAGAAAGTTTCTCTCTAATCCTCAAATGTATTTCTCTTGAGGATCACTAAGTTTAAGAGAATCAGATGGACTGAAGTGTTCTGCCATCCAAATGAACTAATTGGCAATTTTTACTCAATTTGAAGACAATCTTCTATAGGCTATATCATTTCTAATTAACATTATGAAAGTAGCTATACTTAAAATAAGTCAAAGGTCCTTAAAAAAGATGTTCAGTTAAAGGTACTAATATTTTCAATATTCCTAAAAGCCATAATAAAGATATGGATTAGGCTCAGCAAACTACTTCAGTAAAAGGCTAAACTAAGTATTTCAGGCCTTATAGGCCAAAAGGTCTCTTTCAACTATTCAACTCTGCTACAGTGGCATAAAAACAGTCAGAGACAACATATAATCAAATGACCATCGCTGTGTTTCTTTCTTTCTTTCTTTTTTGAGACAGAGCCTCTAACTGTCCCCCTGGGTAGAGTGCCGTGACATCACAGCTCACAGCAACCTCCAACTCCTGGGCTCAAGTGAGTCTCCTGCCTCAGCCTCCCAAGTAGCTGGGACCACAGGCACCCACCACAACTATAACCCACGGCTATTTTTTGGTTGCAGCCATCATTGTTGTTTGGTGGGCTCGGGCTGGATTCGAACCCGCCACCTTAGGTGTATGTGGCTGGCGCCTTAGCCACTTGAGCCACAGGTGCCAAGCCCATAACTGTGTTTCAATAAAAGTTTATATTTCACTTCCTAAAAAGTATTCTTTTACTGATTTTAATCAACATTTTAATAAGGAAAAGCTATACTTAGCTTGCAAATCATTAAAAAACAAGGAATGTGCCAGATTTACCCCAAAGGGTATAGGTTGCCAATCCTGCTCAAGACTACTACAGTGGAATGAGTTAAAGGCTGCTAGTTAGTAGAATATGAAAAGGAGGTAAATTCAACATAGTTCTGAAGAACAAGTTAAAGAGGAAATTGACATTTTGAGGAGAGGGAAGCTGGAAATAAGAAATGGTACAGTAAGTCAGAACTGTGTAGCTGGAGCTCAGGGTAAGTGGCAGGAGATATAAAAAAATCAGCCTAGATTGCATGATGAAAGGTTATTCTCTGAGAACAGATTCAATTAAGTATGTATTGGTCATTATTAGAAGTTGACAAATCAGGAATTCATAAGATCAGAATCATGCTTTAAAATGTTAACTCTGGTATTATGTATGTATAGGAAGAGAAAGACCAGCAGAAATCAATTTAGCTATCACCACAGTCCTGAAAGAAAAGAGTTTACATTTGTTCTATAGGCAGTGGCAGTGTTAGTGGCAAAAGAGCAAAAGAATTTCACAGGAACTCTGGTACTATCAGAACTTAATGACAGAGTAAATGTGAAGAATGAGAGAACAGCAAAAGGAAGGACAAACCGTCTACCATAATCTCTGATATCCATAGCATATATACTGCTGACGACTCTTTCTTTGAGAAACTGTATTATAACTGGGCTTTTTGAAACTGCAGTTTCCTAAATCTCCTGCCATCTGTCTGCTTTCTTTGCTCATACTGACCTTACAAACCACATTTTGTTCATTTCTTTTTTGTTGCCCTTGGATATTGCATTTTCTTCAATAATTACGTTTATTATAACAATTCTCCAACTTATAATTTAGCTTTGACTGCTTTTCTGAGCTAAAGATCCACATTTTTGTAGGATATGCCTAACTGATAGGTCTTGCCAACTGTTCAAATTCCACATATCCTATACAATGGTCCTTCCTTGGTCCTTCCAACTGGTATGTTCTCTTAATACCCCATCCTGTCAATGGCATCTTCTCTCTAATCAGTCATGGTTAGGTAACTATTTGCTCCACTCCCTTCTTTTTATTTTTTGTAGAGACAGAGTCTCACTTTATCACCCTTGGTAGAGTGCTGTAGCGTCACAGCTCACAGCAACTTCCAGTTCTTGTGCTTATGTAGCTGGGACTTGTGCTCTTAGTAGCTGGGACTACAGGCGCCCGCCACAATGCCCGGCTATTTTTTTGTTGCGGTTTGGCCAGGGCTGGGTTTGAACCTGCCACCCTCTGTATATGGGGCCAGCGTCCTACCCACTGAGCCACAGGCACCACCCACCGCTCCCTTCTTTATAGTCAGAGATATTCACATGTTATATTCCTCCTATAATATCCTCACAAATAACTTTTAGCCCAGGTTTTTTGCTATCTTTATTCAAAAAGCCAGATGGGTCCAAAGGCTTATGCCTATAATTTCAGAATTTTGAGGCAACAGAATTATTTATGGCCAGGAGTTCAAGAGCAACCTGGTCAACACAATGAGCCCATCTAGTTCCAGCTACTTGGGAGGCTGAAGGTGCAGGATTACTTGAGCCCAGGAGTAGGAGGCTGCAGTAAGCTATGATGATGCTAGTGTACCCAAGCCTGGGTGAGTAGCTGGGCATTGCAGCAGGCACCTGTAGACCCAGCTACTCAGGAGCCTGAGGCAAGAGAACTGCTTGAGCCCAAGAGTCTGAGGCTGCTGTGAGCTATGATACCACAGCTCTCTACTGGAGGCAACAAAGTGAGACTCTGTCTCATACACAAAACAAACAAACAAACAAAAAAAACCCCAGCTGCCAAACTCAGATAATTCAGTAGCTACTGTATGTAATACTTATACTAAAAAGCCTTTAGTGCCTCCCAAGGACCACAGAATATTAAGTCCAAACTTCCTAGCATGGCTTTCAAAGGACTTCATAATCAGGACCCAATCAATTTTACTGATTTTATTTCATAATAATATTATTTTATAATATTTGCCCTGACATATTCAGTAAGATAAAAGTTTTTTACAGTCATTCTTTTATTCTCACTCTTTCCACATTTCATTTAGTGCTTCTATTTCTGCCAATTGAATTGTTCAAATACAGGTTAAATGCCTCATTCTCCTTAAAGGATCCATGGATCTTCACAGCCAGAAAAGATCTCTTCTCTAAATTTGTATATTATTCAATACTTTCCTTATGGAGCACAGCTTACACTTCATTCTACATATTTGTACTAATTTTAGCCTATATATACACTTATCCATTCTGCCACTATAGCTCCAAACACTGTGTCTTCCATTAAATGAGTCATAAGTTCACTGGAACAAACCTAATAACTTTTATAGACTACATTATATTAGCTTCAATGCAGATAGTTATATCTGTTAACCATCTTAACAGATGTTAACCATGTTAACCATCTAAAGCAGTGGTTCTCAACCTTCCTAATACCGTGGACCTTTAATACAGTTTCTGTGGGTCACGATCCACAGGTTGAGAACCGCTGGTCTAAAGTGTATCTAAAAGCCATGAGGTTTCTTTCCCTTGCAGTAAATGCTAACACAGAGGATAATCATGAAAATAAATGATGTGCTTTGAGTACATTTTGAATTTTCAGAATTAAAGATGCTATTATAGCCTACAACATCACTACTTCTTTATACCAATGCTGTCCAACAGAACTTTCTATATCAATGGTAATGATCTTTATCTGTGCTAGCACACGTTAGTGACAGCCACTAACTAGCTAGATGTGGCTACTGACTGTTTGAAATGTGGCTACTGTTGAGTAGGAAGCTCAATTTAAATTTTATTTATTTAATTTAATATCAACTTAAATACCTACTACAGTGGACAATGCAACAAAGTAACAGATTCACCATTTTAACCAATACCAGTGTATGAGGACAATACAAAATGGTACAACAACTTTGGGAAAGTGTTTAGCAGATTGCTCAAACAGTTAAACATAGAGATACATGATCTAGCAATTCTATTCCTTTATCCAACAGAAATGAAAATACATATACACACAAAAACTTGCATTCAAATATTCACAGCAGCATTATTCACTGTAGGCAAAAGGTGGAAAACAACTCAAATGTCCATCATTTGAAGAATAGATAAATGAAGTATGGTATATGTACATAACAGAATATTACTTAGCCATAAAAATGGATGCAGCATTGATATTTGCTACAACATGAAATAAATTTGAGCACACTATGTTAAAGAAACCAGTCTCAAAAGACCACATATTGTATGATTCCATTAATATGATATGTCAAGAATAGGCAAACTTATGAAGGCACATAAAAATATTTTGGTTATTTAGGGCTGAGGGGAATGATGAGATTGAGGAGTATAGTTAAGGATATAGGATTTCTTTCTAGCAAGATAAATGTAAATGTGATTGTAGTGATAATAGCACAACTTGGTAAATTTACTAGAAGCCACTGAATTGTATACTTTAGATGGGTGAATTGCATACTGTGTCTGTTATATTTCAATAAGCTATTTATTTATTTATTTTCTTGAGACAGAGTCTCAAGCTGTCGCCCGGGGTAGAGAGCCATCGCGTCATAGCTCACAGCAACCTCCAACTCTTGAGCTCGAGAGATACTCTTGTTTCAGTTTTTCTATTTTTAGTAAAGATGGAGTCTTACTTTTGCTCGTCTCAAACTTGGCGAGCTCAAGCAATCACGTGCATCAGCCTCCCAGAGTGCTAGGGTTACAGATATGAACCACTGCACCTGGTCTAAAGGTACTTTTTAAGTTATAGCTTTTATGTATCCATTATAAGAAACTCCTGGCTCGGCGCCTGTGGCTCAACCCGCCACGTACGACTAAGGTGGCGGGTTCGAATCCCCAGCCCGGACCCACCAAACAACAATGATGGCTGCAACCAAGAAATAGCCGGGCGCTGTGGCGGGCGCCTGTGGTCCCAGCCACTTGGGAGGCGGAGGCAGGAGACTCGCTTGAGCCCAGGAGTTGGAGGTTGCTGTGAGCTATAATGCCACGGCACTCTACCCAGGGGGACAGCTTGAGGCTCTGTCTCAAAAAAAAAAAAAAAGAAAAAAGAAAAAAAGAAACTCCTCATCTCAAAAGTCTCAGACATGCAACAAAAAACTTCACATTCAATAATAAAAATGCTTAAATAAGTTGAATAACTTGAGTATAACAACAGCAGCCTTTTCATTTTTAAGTTACGGAAATAAAATCAATAGTGATTATATACTTTATAGTAGACTAGACCCTCCACAATCTAATTTACATAGTAGTTAAACATCTGAGCATAAAAGGTATTAAAGTGATAAATGAGGGACATTTTAGCAAATATTATGAAATTTCTCGGGGACAAATTCATTATCATATTTTCTGCAATCAATATTAGGTCTTTCATTAGTTAGCAACAATCAAATATTCAATTGAAAGTTCTTAGAATTGCTTCAGAATAATCAAAAATATCATACCTCAAAAACATCATCATGGTTAACAATATGCTTCAAGTTCTCAGAGGTTTTCACATTTGCAGTCACTGGCAAATTCCCAGGACTGATCTCAGCTTCAGGTTCACTGATCTTCTGTATAGAGTTCCCTAGCACGTACTTTTCTCTTTCATCAACTTTGCCTTTTACTGGAATAGTACTTTCTGAAGTCTAAGTAAAAAAAAGATGAAGAACTCATATTCTTTATGTTGTATACCTATTCTTATATTACAGTTCACATAAAAATGTACATGTAATTTACAAACTTCCAATTCTAGATAAATCTCAAATAAGAAAACCTGTTGCACTCAAGAGATTAAATGCCCATTTGGGGAAAGGATTAATCAAGGTTATTTTTCCTCTTAGCACTTGCATGGCTGGTGTGGATGAGTGAGTTACTAAGCTCAATTATACTCAACTCAGGATGATTAAGATTGTTTCCCCCTCACTGTAGAATGTAGGATAACTCTAATGACATGATCAAACTTGTTTCTGTGATATATTATGTGTGGGGAGGAAAGTCCAACAAAAGCATACGCAACTTAGGAATTTGTTAATGTTTCTGAAAGATCCCAAGGCAATGCCAAATGTCTGTCATAGTAATTACATTTAAAATCCAAATTGGGTAAACTGGACAAGTGTTATCTAGGGAAAAAACAATATTTGCATAAGAATGATTTTTCTGACATATCTTCTTTGTTCATGGAATGATTGCTTATCTATCTTTTATTTTTCTGAGACAGAGTCTCACTCTGTCACCCTGGATAGAGTGCCATGGCATCACTGTAGCTCACAGCAACCTCCTGTGCTCAGGCGATCTGCATGCCTCAGCCTCTTGAGTAGCTGGGACTAAAGGCACCAGCCACAACGTCTGGCTCATTTTTCTATTTTTTTAGTAGAGACAGGGTCTCACTCTTGCTCAGTCTGGTCTCAAACTCCTGAGCTCAAGCAATCCACCGTCTTGGCCTCCCAGAGTGCTAGAATTACAGATGTGAGCCACCGTACCCAGCCGGCAGTGATCTTTTAAAGGTTTTGCTGATACTATCCTGGCAATCTGGGCATTCTATAACCTGGTTTAATAATTGCAATTAGGGAGTTCACTGATTATTACAGCTTTCCAATTCAGGTAACTAAGAACAAAACCCATAAATTTGGAAGTACAGTTATACATCCGTTAACAATGAGTGTCTGTTCTGAGAAATACATTGTTAGGTGATGTCATAATTGTATGAACATCACACAGCATACTTACACAAATCCAGATGGTATACAAACCTAGATGGTACTACACATCTAAGATACAAACCTATATAGCATGTTACTATACTCAATACTATAGGCAATTCTAACACAATAACAACAAGTATTTGTATATCTAAATATATCTAGATATAGAACCAGTAAAGCATTACTATGATGTCATTAGATGAAAAGAATTTTTCAACTCCATTATAACCTTTTGGGACAACTACCCTATACGTAGTTCATCAACTAAAATATTCTTATGTGGTTGGTACATAACAGTGTACTTATTATATATCTAAAAGGTCAGTACATCAATTGTCATTTAAAATTCTTTAAAAAACTTAAAACTTTAAGCAATCCTTTTAAAATGAGTGTTCTAACCTTTACTCCCACATCTTTATTCACAATTTGCTGATCTTCATGTGGCTTCAAATCTCTTCCAGGGTCTTCACTGGTCTCTTCATCTTTTAATCTATGTACAATGGTTTGAACAGTTTTGACCATATTCTTAAGCTCATCTGGGTATGGTGTTGGATATCTCTTTAAATTTCCCTCCTAAAGAAATAAGTGAAATATAAACTATAGATAAACACTTCTAATGTCAATCAAATGAAATTTAATCTATAATCTACATGAATTACGTTTTGCTATCTAGTTCACAGAGATAACTGTGAAGACAGCTGATAGATTTTGAAGGCATTTTAGGCTTGACAAAAATATGGTTTTATCACAAAATACTCAAGACTTCACAATAAATTTCAATGTTTTAAAAGCTTTTTTAGCAGAAAAATATTTTCCATCTGGATATATATAATGTAGATATTGCCAAAAATTATCACTTAGCTTTGAAATTGATATACATTTTCCAGCTAGATATTAGTCCAGACACACATAAATCTCAGACATTCATATATTTATGTTATCATGATACAGGAGCAAACTCTTCCATGGTCAGCCTATTTATCATTTATCTGAGATTCAGCTAGTTTATATAAAGGGCAAATAATTACATTTGTAAGTAACTTGGAAATATCTATCAATGTAACACGTTTTCAATCCCACACAAAAAACAAAATGTTTATAACAAAGAGCTCTTTAACTCTAGGATTTATATCAGTAAACCACTAAAGAAAGAGGGGGAAATAATCACTATAAATATGGTGGGGGGATCAACTAAACTCTGGAGTTAAATAAAAGGACACTAATTCAAGATAAAGTTCTGGTTAATTTCTCAAGCCTACGATAATTTGTTTTCTCTTCTATTTATATAATATATACTATGAAATGCAACTTTTAATCACATAATTTTATATTGTTCTCAAATTCTTTCATATGTGACATATTTTGGATCAAAAAGACTTTTCAAGAGCATAGAGGACAAAAAAAAAAAGAGCATAGAGGACAAGGAATGAATCTAATACTTCTTCATATTCCCCAAACATCACAGTATAGGTATACAGTACCTACTTAAATACCAGCAAAAGTGTTTCAAATTTGAAGGAATAAAGAACAGACTGACCCTGGGAGGTGCCTCCCTTTCATCTTTGTCTTCATCACATTCAAATGCCACTTGAGCCCGCTGTTTCCTCTGTTCCTCCCACAATGAAGGATTAAAACTTTCATTATCTGATATGAACATAACTAAAGTAAAAACAAAACAAAACATATTTTACTATAATTATGAAAAACTACTGCTTACTCATAATTTGTAAATTATGATATATTCATTACAGTTAAGTGTGAGATAGTTAAAGGCTGGTCAATGTCAGAAGGTAACAAGTCCTAAGGTAATGACCAGGCTGGATTGTAAGATTTCTTTTTCTTTCTTTCTTTCTTTTTTTTTTTTTTTGAGACACAGTCTTACTATGTCACCCTCGGTAGAGTGCTATGATGTTGAAGCTCACAGCAACCTCAAACTCTTGGGCTTAAGCAATTCTCTTGCCTTAGCCTCCCAAGTAGCTGGGACTACAGGCACCCACAACAACGCCTGGCTATTTTTGTTGTAGTTGTCATTGTTATTACAGGCCTGGCCTAGATTCAAACCCGCCAGCTCTGGTGTATGCGGCTGATGCCCTTGCCGCTGAGCTACAGGCACCAAGCCTGGATTGTCTAAGATTTCTTTACAATGTCAATCATATATCTTTTCTTCCCTGAAGCTGATTTATCTTGTTTTGTTACCAGAAGAGTTACTGAAGAGAATTTACCACTTAAAACACTGCAAATATGTAGAGTTTTGTTCAGTGCCCTAAAAAGGTAACATATAAATCATTTCATTCGAGTTTATTTTTGTACCTTCCTAATTCCAATAGTTCATTATATATATACAGAAGGGAGGAAAAATTGGTAACAGAGTAAGATAAAAGAATAGTTAAAAAAGGATTATCTTGGCTCGGCGCCTATAGCTCAACCGGCTAGGGCGCCAGCCACGTACACCTAAGGTGGCGGGTT
>NW_003852412.1:2358427-2367030 GCF_000181295.1 Otolemur garnettii | reverse complement strand
AGACTCGCTTGAGCCCAGGACTTGGAGGTTGCTGTGAGCTGTGATGCCACAGCACTCTACCCAGGGTGACAGCTTGAGGCTCTGTCTCAAAAAAAGGGGGGGAGGGTCTTAATCTTGCTCAGGCTGGTCTCAGACCTATAAGCTCAGGCAATCTACCCACCTTGGCCTCCCAGAGTGATAGCATTATAGGGACCACTGCACTCAGCCCCAAATCCAAAATTTTTTGAAGACTGATATGACATTCAATGTAAATAGGATCACTGGAACACTTAAAGATTTTTGAATTAGTGGTGCCTGTAGCTCAAAGGAGTAGGGCACTGGCCCCATATGCCAAAGGTGGCGAGTTCAAACTCAGCCCCGGCCAAAAACTGCAATCAATCAATCAATCAATAAGATTTTTGAATTAGAAATGCTCAGCTGGTATGTATTCTGCAAATATTCCAAAATCTGAAAAAATAAAAAATCTGAAATACTTCTGACCCCAAACATTTCTGATAAGGGATCACTGTGTAATATTAAAAGTAAAGATTTAACGACTCTTACAATTTTTGCTTCCAATATTAGGCATCAAAATATATATTAGGCTTAAAAAAATTAACTCATTCAACTATTACATATAATTCCACAGAAATTGGGCAATACAAAAATCACAACATTTTTTCTAGTAAATGTTCCTACTCAAAAAGAGATCAAAAGTACCCCAAATTCATAATAGTAATACTGAAATTACTGAGATACCTAACTATGACCAATTTGAATATTTATGCAAAAATAAAATATAAAAACTTCTAATTATTATTTGGGGCTTCTTAACAATTCTAAAGCTCATATCCAAATTAAGGTTGCCTTGAAACCAAATACTAACAATGGAAATTGTGGATATAAGCTAGCATAGGCTGGCATTCCCTGGCCTCAGACCCCTATGTGTGCAGGGGGTGCTGAATGTCCAGCAGAGTAGATGAGAAGCTAGTCTGGATAGAAATCAAGAGTAGAGACAAAATATAAACAAAGCTATAAAGCAACTGACAATTATCCTCAAGCCATAACTATCTAACCTGTGCGCTCTAACTTTTCTTCATTACAACTCTGTAATAGTGTCCTCTGATCTGTAGTTTAGTGCTCCCCTGTCCTTCACCCTCATAGCTCTCTTCCTTGTACAAAAGACTGAGGCCTATTTAATTAAAACATGAGACCCATACCCTCTCACTTTTTTTACTTTGTATACCATGCCTCTAAAACCCTAGTAAGAAGGCCTTTCTTGCTAAAAGGCTGATACTGTTGCCTTTCCAGGTCAAGAAAAAAAAAAAAAAACAAGCATGTGCCTGGGCCTTCCCTCCCTATGGGCCTTCCCTCCCTTTACCCAGGGCTGTTGGGTAAAGTTCCTGCTTTAGGAATCCACTGTGTAGTAGCTCTATCTCATCTGAGATCACTATAAGGAATGGAATTTTATGACTTAGTCTTTGTTTTCATTACTCAGTTCAAGATTTTTTTCTCATATAATTCTTTTGAATTGCTTAACATTTACTTAATGAATTAGACTACTGCTTTTTGTTCAAAACAAACATGGAATGTGATTCAAATTCCTACTGACATACCTTTGTGATATTACTAGAAGGGCAAGCACAGTCAACACTTTCCAACAGATTCTATTTCTAGTATTCACATAACTCACCTTTCCTACCTTAGGCAGTGATTTCAATCACCAGCCTAGCCCAGAGATCCGTAAGAATGTAAAACTGTATCAAAGCAATATTATACCAGAATTACCATGCCTTTCATTCGGGTCACCTACATTTACTAACTCTTTAGTATAAATCTCACATCTTTGAAGATTCAGGTCATATCACTGTCTATCCATTCTACATGCTGTGGGACCTGATTATCAAGGCATACTTACTAAGGTCTAGTATTTGCCTACTGACTTTATTTGTACCTAAAACCTGCTAATATGCTGAATGTTGTCAATGTGTGATGTGACTCCCCCCTGCAACACTATAATTTTACAATTCCTTCATATTCTCAATCTCAGCATTTATCTGTACATCAGCTAAGTGATTCATGACCATGGAGAATTCAAGACTTTTGTCTACCATTAAGACTTTTTGACCACTGTGCCTGCACTTTCAAATCATTCACTTCCTTGTTATTACTGGCAAACTTTGTTCCTTAGACATTTTTCTTTTTCTCCCTTTAAAACTACTTCAGGTTTTAATTTTTTCTCTATGAAGGTTAGAGTCCATGATAAATTATTAACTACCACTTTTTTCATATGTCCTTTTCCCAACTTCCAGAGGTAAATTTCTTTCACTTTACTGTGAAAAGAAATGCAATAAAACCCCTCAGACTAATATTCCCCCTAATGCCCTGTTTCACTAGCTACAATTTTATTGTTATATGGATGCATACTTCCCCCCTTTTCTCCTTAAGGCTGATTTCACTAGTTAGGCTAAAAATCCCATCCCAACTCTTTCAGATTTATTCATCATCTACCTTTAGATTTTTGAAGTTAAGGACCTTTGTTTGTAAATACTTAGCTCTAGCTCAATATGCCTGTCACATAAATGGAATGAAAATAGAAGAAACTGAGTGTAAATTATCTATATCTCTTAAATTTGTACAAAACCTTTATATAAGAACATTGTATTTTTTTGATTCATCTATTTCTTTTAGAGACACTGGAATAAAGAGACAAGTTATTCTTACAGTTGGGAGAAAATTCACCTACCTTATTTAGTGCTCTGCTCATCATACGGATAATGAGATATCACTAATCTCTTAAGTATAACATGATCTCTAAGAGAACTTAGATCATCACAATTGATACCTGTATTTCAAACTTTTCCATTAGAGATCCTTCTACTCTAAAACAAATCTCAAAAATCTAGCAGTGGCAAAAGCAAGATTTTACTATTTCTTTTCTTCCTATCACAAGTAAATGTCTTATCTGAAGTATGACTTCGTAAGAAACATGAAGAAAATAAATTAAAATTATAAAATGGAAAAAGGAGACAAGGAGGATTTGAATTACTGAAGTGGAAGCAGGAGGAGGAGAAACTAAAGCACATACATACCTATGACTGAGACAGATTCAAGCAGGATATTAAATATTTTAAGTTTTGTGAGCCAAGAGGCAACTAATGACAATACTTATCTATTTTGGAGGATTGTTGTAAAAATGAAAAATTACGAACATAAAATGCTTAGCACTGTGTCTGACTCAAAACAAACTGGCTATTATACTTACACTGTTATGGGAGGTTTAGAAAACGGTGTTGAAATACTTAAATTGACCAAAACCTGAACTCATTTAACTTCTGTTCCAAACTAGTGATACACAAGTAGAAAAGTCATTCAGTTCTTGAGGCTAATTATTGGTTGTTCTTTGCAAGAAAGAGCAAAAGATTTTACTTAAGTTATTTAATGGATTTATCTGATGACATTTATTAGGTATAGCAAAAATTGTTCAGGTTTTGCATTAGAAGATTTGTGAGTGTCATAAACCTACCCTCAGAAGCTTTAACTACAGAGCCTCCAATGAATGAAACTATTAACACTTGACATTCATGTACAGTAGAACCCCTGTAAGTTGACCACCCAAGGAACTGTAACAAACTGGTCAACATACAGAGGTCGTTAACATAAGGAACTAGGCATGCTATACTGATACATACCTGGGAGGCATGTCCAATCTATGAAAATTAGGGTCAACTTAAGGAGGTGATCAATGTAGGCAGAAGTCAACTATGGAAGTTAGACTGGATGGAAATCTACCCATAATCTCCACATTTAGCAAAATAATAAAATATGGAAATATATCTCTACACCAAAATAGAGTATATTTAATTTTCTTTCTTTCTTTCTTTCTTTTTTTGGAGACAGAGTCTACGTTATCCTCCGTAGAGTGCTGTAGTGTCACAGCTCACAGCAACCTCAAACTCTTGGGCTTAAGTGATTCTCTTGCCTCAGCCTCCCAGGTAGCTGGGACTACAGGTGCCAACCACAGCGCCTAGCTATTTTTTGTTGCAGTTGTCTTTGTCGTTTAGCTGTCCTGGGCCAGGTTCAAACCCGGCTTCTTTAGTATATGTGGCCGGTGTTGTAACCATTGTGCTATAGGTGCCAAGCCAAGTATACTTAATTTTGAGTATACATAATATTATAAAAAGCTATATAAGATATTCAAATAATTGGTGTTTTGTGCAGGAGACTAGAATGCTAATTCAGATTGAGCATCTGTTATCTAAAATGTTTGGGATCAGAAGTGGTTTAGATTTTGGAGTATTTGTACATATATCCTGACTGAGTATTCCTAATCCAAAAATCCAAAATTCTCCAAATAAACACTTTCTTTGAGCATGAAGTTGGTGCTTAGGCAGTTTCAGATTTTAGAGCATTTCAGATTTCAGAGTAGGGATACTCAACCTTTCCTTTTTTTTTTTTTGACACAGAGTCTCACTATGTCACCCTCGGTAAAGTGCCATGGCATCATAGCTCACAACAACCTCAAACTCTTGGACTCAAGCAATTCTCTTCCCCAGCCTCTTAATTAACTGGGGCTCTAGGCGCCTGCCACAGTGCCCAGCTATTTCTAGAGACAAGGTCTTGCTCTTGCTCAGGCTCATCTTAAACCCATGAGTGCAGGCATTCCACTCTCCTCAGCATCTCAAGTGCTAGGATTACAGGCACTGTTAATCTGTTCCAACTACTCAACTCTTGCCATTGTAGCTTAAAAGCAGCCATAGACAAAACATAAATGAATAAATGTACCTGCGTTCCAGTGGAACTATTATCATCATTTCAAGATGATGAAGCTCAAAAACTTAATTTGCCTGTGGTATATTTTATAAATTAAGACTAATGATTAACTTTTTTCTTCAGTGTCTTTATGTATCAAGTGTTAATTTATAATTAACAAAATCCTAGACATTTTCACTGTTTTCAGAAGAAGATACATACATAAAAATTATATACTTTAAGTATAGGATAATAAACATTATACACACATAAACATTATACACACATATCAGAAACAGTACAACATGTATTACAAACAATTTCCTCCTTTAGTCTAAAAGGCTTTGACATTATAATCCAAATAAAAGCATTTGTGGCCAGCAAGAAAGTATATAGTCCCCCTTCTTGGGCAAAATATGAAAAAAGGACTTAGGAGTAACATTCATAAAGTTTTAAAGATCATCCTCATCTAGTGTATAAATTCAATGCTAGCACTAAGTTAACAAGAGAAGTGAATAAAGTTATTTCTTGGCTTAATAGCTCTAATCCCCTAACACTTAACATGTGCTCCTAACATTTTAGCTAAATGTGATTTTAAAGTTAGCAGTTTAAAGGAATTTAAGTATATACTACACTTAAACCTCTGAATTCAATGGTCTGTAACTCAGATGTTTCCCATTATTTTAAGAGAACTTTTTGATTAATTCTCCAAAGTCCCATCAAATTAGTAAAAATCTCTGAGATTTAAAATTCACTTCATACCTTTGCTTTGATTAGCCAGTATTTGTTTTTAAAAAGAAAAGAGATTGTTAATTCCTACCATCCTCTGTCCTTGGCTGCTGAGGGAACATGTAGTTAGTAAGCACCATTTTCTGGGTCTCTGCATCGGTTTCTTTTTGAAGAGGTATCAGGGGTTTGGACTAGAGAAAGAAAATAAATATTTAATTTTCAATAACCCTAAAACAAATACATATTTAACAGTTTCCTCTGAATAAGTATTCACCATTTTTCTATTATTACCAATATATAGATTATAAAAGCAAATTTAACGATACACGGCAACACTTCTAACACTGATTTGAAACCACTTAAAAATCTAAAACATAGTTTTTAGTATAAAGTGAATTCACACTATATTATAATTATCACTGAAATATCAATAGTTTTAATGATTTCATATATTAAGCATATCCATAGTCCAATAATTACTTATTAATTTATTTAATAAAGTGATAAAATTAGCTTTTCCAATTTATTTTATTTTGTTCTTTCTTGTATTCCGCCATCCACTTCAGAAACATGCTTTTGTAAAAATCATTTGGAAAGTTTAGTCTTCCAAGTGTTTATTCTCCTTAACACCTGGAAAGGGTGTTTAAAACAACCACTATATTGTAAATTGCTTCTTTTTCCTCCTCTTGTGTTCCTGTCTCCATTAATGATACCAAAAAGTCACTCAGTTGAGAGCCTGTAGGTATTTAGAACCTCATTTTATTAAAGACTTTTTTCTTGCTTAACAAATGTTATCAGTTTATTTCTTAATATAACTAATTCCATTTGCTAAAATCAATTCAATTCACCTATAATCTTACCAATAAAAGCCCTAGCTGACTCTAGACAAGCACAGAATAACCCAACCCTTCCCTCACATGCCACCTTATCACTTCATCATGAAAATCTCCTAACCAGTTAATTCCATCCTGTAATCACACTCCCATTCAAATTCTTCTTTTGTATCTCCTCCTTGGTTTGCAGTAAACAAACCGCCCTACTGCTCTAAATCTCAAACTTCTAAACATTTTCCTTGATTTCCTCATAATGAAAGTGGTACTCTACTCTTCCCTGAAGCCTCAAATACAGATGGCTTCTTTTCCTATATGTCACCCACCCTAAGAGGTGCGGGCAGCATTAGCAATGCTGTGAGATCATTACTTTCTCTATTCTCAAATTTAAACTTCTCCTTGGAAGCACAGAACCCCTGCCACTACATTAATCTCATTTCCTGTTACCCACTGACTCTCTGACTCTTTTACTCCAAATCATTCCATAGTCATGGGTATTCAACATATTTAAAACGTAGATGACATAGTCATACCCTAGTGGATGAGGAATGTGTGGGAAGGAGAAAATTAGTCCCCTTAGAAGGGCATATCAAAATTATCTTGAAGGCTTTTAAAAACTAATCACCCTAAAAATGCTCTAAAATTAACTGTGATAATCACTGTACAACTCTGAATACACTAAAAACCACTGAACTATATACATTTTTTTTAAAGGTGAATGGTATGGCATGTTAATTATATTTCAATAAAGATGTTATAAGAAAACCAATCACCTATTGTTTAGGAGACATGAAGACCAAAAATGTGTTGAGAACTACTTATCCAGCCTTTCAGTTTCCTGAACACCTAACTTCAGTGATCTTTAATTCCCCCAAACTATGTCCTTTCTCTGAAACCTAAAGCCATCCATTCAACAAATATTTACTAAAATATTACAAATACTATGACAGGTGCTTGGCACAGAGGGTGAGCTAAACATGTATCCTCACTGACTTTGTAGAGTTTACAGTACATTAGAGGAACAATACAGGTTATTGCAACAGTATAATTACAGGACAGGTAGGGTACAGGGAGCTAAGATAAGGTACAGAAGGAGAAATTAACTTAATCACAATCTTGAAAGATGAGTCAAGCATTCCAGAAAGAAAGGCGAGGAAAAGAAGAGAAGAAGCCAGGTAAGAAAGAGAAGGAAGAATGTCTCAAGAGAGCAGAACTCATTTGAGGAAAGAGATGAAGCCACAGGATGAACAGGGTCTGGAGGCACATGATAGAAAGAAAAAACCATGAAAAGGCTTTAAGTAGGTTAACACTAGCATCAGATTAAAGGATCTTTAGTTATAATGTGGTTCGGAATGGAATTAGGATGATAAGGTATTAAAGTGGTGGCAACACAAGAGGCAGAGACAGAACTGTTAGGAAGTCTTCTTAATAGTCTTACAGCACTCTTCCACAGAACTATGATGGGAAGACAAAAATGAGACCCATAGATTATTTGCAATTTTCTAGTAGCCACATTTCTTAAAAGGCCCAAAAGATGAAATTTTGATAATGCATTTAATTTAACCTTACACATTCAAAATACTACATTATAATTTTAATATGTAAACCAAAATAAAAATTTTGAATGTGATAATTAATATTGTGTTCAGGCTCAGTACCCGTAACTCAACGGTTAGGGCACCTGGCCACATACACCAGGACTGGTGGGTTTGAACCTGACCTGGGCCTGCTAAACAACAATGACAACTCCAACAACAAAAAAAAAATAGCCAGGCGTTGTGGGGGGCACTGGTAGTCCCAGCTACTTGGGAGACTGAGGCAAGAGAATTGCTAGAGCCCAAGAATGTGAGGTTGCTGTTAGCTGTGATGCCACAGCACTCTATTGAGGACGACAAAATGAAACTCAGTCTCCAAAAAAAAAAAAAAAAAACCAAAAATGCAAAATCATTAGGTAAAAGAGAGAGAGATGAGAGTCTCATTTTGTCATCCTCGGTAGAGTGCCATGGTGTCACAGTTAATAGCAACCTCCAACTCTTAGGCTCAAGTGATTGTCTTGCCTCAGCCTCCCAAGTAGCTAGGAGTAAATCAAAGCACACAAACATCTAAGATGTTTAAGTTAAGATTCAACAATAGGCTTGGCGCCTATAGCTCAACCGGCTAAGGCGCCAGCCACGTACACCTAAGGTGGTGGGTTCGATTCCCCAGCCTGGACTCGCCAAAACCAATGATGGCTGCAACCAAAAAATGGCCAGGCGTTGTGGTGGGCGCCTGTGGTCCCAGCTACTTGGGAGGCGGAGGCAGGAGACTCGCTTG
>NW_003852412.1:2341579-2358407 GCF_000181295.1 Otolemur garnettii | reverse complement strand
ATGCCACGGCACTCTACCCAGGGGGACAGCTTGAGGCTCAAGTATCAAAAAAAAAAAAAAAAAAAAGATTCAACAATAAATCTTGGCAATGAATTGGAGTAAAGTGTAGAGAAAAAAAGTAGTTCAGGGAACTTTTTCTGAACTAAAGAACCGGGGGGAGGGAGTTGAGGGCATGGATATTTGTAGCAGACAATGGTATACTCAATTTTATGCTGGTTGAATTTGAAATATATAAGTGACAATATTAACTGGGCATTGAGCTATATGAATGCGAAGTTCAAGCCAGAACCGGATGAAGTTATTGTTAGGAATAAAGGGGATAGAGACAGTAATTTCAGGAGAAAGTATAAAGAAACTAAAGCAAAGCCTAGAGTACCACGAAGAACTCCAATGTATAAGGCACTGGCAGAAGAAATATATCTGAAAAGGAGACCGAGGAGTAGTCAGTCAAAAGGATAAACAGCAGAGTAAGGTACATACACGGAGACCATGCAGCTCTCCTACTCCACTGTTTTTACAATATTTGCTGATCATCCTCACCAAGACTGTGAGTCCTTACTACTTAGTTGAATTTATGGTAAAACAAACAAAAAAGACTGCTAGTCTTTTGACCTTTTGACATTCTTCCCATCATCTACTCCTGTCTTTGCTTCCCTTTTTGGATCACGTCATATCTCACTTCAACCACTTTCTTGCTAATAACCAAGACCTCCTTGTGCATTGTCCTTTTCTTATACCTAGCTTGGGAAAACTGTAGCCTAGAATCATTCCAATTGTGTGCTTCTTCCCATATCACACAGCTGAGCAAAATATTATCATCACAAATCTGTGTAATGACACTAATAGTACTTCAGTTGAGCTCTCAGTGTTGCTGGAAAATTCATTTATATTTCCTAAATTGTACTCTCAAGATAGAGTCTTTAATAAAATATTCTGAAAAATAAAACAAAAAAGACTGAAGAACAACTACAAGTATGGAAAACACTACATCCTAAGAGTATCATAGCGTACATTAGCCCTCCCCCTTTTACATTCAAACCCAAATTCCCCAAGTGGGTAAGAATTCCTGTAATATCTTTTAATTTTATCAGTTTTCACTCCAGTTCTCCAATCCCTCTCATATTCTTAATGTTACTCTCCACACAGCTTCTTTCCAACAACTGTAAACACACTGTCTAATATTAAAGGATCCACGTTTTTCTCTAGGTACCACTTCTTTTCCTTCTCATTGGTTATAAGAATAGCCAAAATTATGTGGCTCTATCCTATCATCTATTTGTTCCTTAAATTGCTTCAGTCCAGCTTTTGACACATTGTTCTATAATTACTTTAGTTAGTCAGTTTAAGTTGGGTAACGGTTAAACATAATTAGCCAAATATAATGAATATTTTCACATTTAACCTGAAGTAACTTTAAAACAGTATTTATTTTATTAACAACCTCTTCCCTTAGGCCACTCTCTTCTTCCTTAACTTGAAACCACTACCATCCAATTCCTCTTCTACCTCTATGGCTACTAATCCACTTGTCACTTAAATATCAGTAATCCTCTGGATTCATCCATTCGTAACACTTAAAAAATTATTTTACATAATCTCTTTTGAGAACAAAACTGCAAAAGCAGTCCCTAGAAAAAGTTAAGATAATGGACCAAACACAAACACGTATACCTTCTCAAGTCACCATAAAAGCAAGAAATCTTGTGACTAAGTAAGGAAAATAAATCTGTAATAGTACTAGCAAAAAAGAAATTGCCTTCAGGAGCAATTCTGAGGTTAGAAATTAAGAGAAAAATCAAGAACACAGTAATGACAGCCTAAAACGGGGGTAGGGGGGTGGGGGATGGGGGTGGTGCGCGGATCATGGTCACCAGCCTACTTCATATACATACTTACTTGGATTTACCAAAAGTACCTGTAACTCAACATGCTTAACTAGAACTTAACATCTTCCCATAAACATATTTTATTAACTTTTAGTTCCCTTTCCTGGTTATGACAGCAACATCCAGCTAGTCATTCAAGCCAGTTTTCTGACACTCATTTTTGCTTCTACTTTTGTCTCACAAACATGCATTCTTCTTATGTTCCAGTGATATCACCTTTTAAATTATTTCTTAAAAATATCTGCTCTTCCTCAGCCCTGTTATCATTACTTTAGTTCAAAGCAACATATTCTACTGCCTAGAGCATGGCAAGGTTCTCCAATTCAGTCTCCCCTACCTTCAGGTTTGGCATAAACTCTTGCTGAATCCATCTTTCACAATGCAAACAAAAAATTTCTTCTAAAATATCAATATGATCATTACTATTTATTCAAATGTTATGCTAGTTCCTATATCCTACTTGTACCACAAGAATCACTTCCTTCTGGCTAGGCTCCTATAGCTCAGTAGCTAGGGCACCAGCCACATACATTGGAGCTGGTGGGTTCGAACCCAGCCTGGGCCTGCCAAACAATAACAACTACAACAACAAAATAGCCAGGTGTTGTGGCAGGTGCCTGTACAACCAACAAGCTGGCAAGTCCCAGCTACTTGGGAGGCTGAGGCAAGAGAATCACTTTAAGCCCAAGAGTTGGAGGCTGCAGTGAACTGTGACACCGAGGGTAACATAGTGAGACGGTCTCAAAAACAAACAAACAAACAAACAAACTTCCTTCTCTTACTTATGGCAGTAATAAATAATTGATCTTGACTACAATGACAAAATACCCAATTTTCCTAGGATAGACACATTTTATGCCTGCTGTTCTCAAATAGTTATCAGTGGAGCCCCTTTTACTTCCCAAAGGTGTCCTATCAGACACCTTAATGACAATTTTCCACTGAGTTTGACTTTGGCTCCAGAATCTTCCAACACAATTTTTCAGGAAGCTATTCTCATAATCGATCAGAGTAGACATGAAGATTAGAGAAACTCTCATTCATCCTTAAAGTATAAATTCCTTTGTATAGCATACAGGCTCCTCTATGAACTGGTCTGTCTGTCTCTGTGGCTTGATTTCCTACCTCTTCCATCTCACAGGTTATATGCTACTAGTCACAATGATCCACTTGTAGAGTTAAGATATCTACTGGGCTGCTTCACACCTAAATGCTCACGTTCCTGATGTTCCTTTTAAACAGAACACAATTCCTCTTTCTTTACTTAAATTCTGTTCCTCTTTGAAAGGGTAATTCAGGCATTGTAGGCATGTCCTCCTTTGGAAAACTTGCCATACTCTTCAGTTCAACTCCCCATCTCTGGTCCTGAAGCCTAGTCCTATTAAGTCTTTTATCACAGTATTTTAAAATAACTTTCTAAATATCATTTTTCTCACCTTGGACACCACCCCCCAGCACAAAGCAATTGTTCAACAAATGGTTCTTGAGAATCACAAAGTGAATGAAGGAGTAAGCTGATAAATAATTGTTGTCCATGCCTTCAGAGACTCAGGAAAATTTTATTACTATATGTAATGTTCTACATAGTAAGGCAATTTATTTTCATAATTCATAATCGAACTTCTCTGTATGCCTTCTCCCTACACTTCTTTTACTGCTTCACATAGTAAGGGAAATTTTTCTGAGCTGTATCTGTTTTACTAAGTATTTGATCAAACTTAAAACACCATACAATTTGTTTTAAAATAAGTAGGAAGTTGGGAGAAAATGAGAGAACATTGTAAATACAAAGAATTTGTTAGTAGGATTTGAGTAATGCACTAAAAATTCAGCATAATTTGCTGGAATTAATTTATCCACAGAAGTGATATTGTACTAATAAACGTAGTCTATAAACAGTTTTGTAAGATCAGGAACTATATGTCTCATTCACTCTATAGTTAATAACTGACATAATGTTTTATGGGGCCCAGCAAATGTTTTTGTAATCTATTTGTAAAATTTCAAATAAAGTTTCAAAGTTTAAATATTTAGTTAAAGACTCAGCGCCCGTAGCTCAGTGGTTACGGAGGTGGCCACATATACTGGGGCTGGCAGGTTCAAACCCGGCCAGGGCCTGCTAAACAACGACAACAATAACAAAAAAAATAGCCAGGCATTGTGGCAGGCACCTGTAGTCCCAGCTACTTGGGAGGCTAAGGCAAGAGAATCAGCCCAATAGTTTGAGGTTGTTGTGAGCTGTGATGCTACGGTACTCTACCGAGGGTGACACGGTGAGACTCTGTCTCAAAAAAAAAAAAACAAAAACAATTTAGTTAAAATAAATCAGTACCACAAATAATAGGTACAGTTCAGATAAACTGCTTTAGCTCAGGAGTTCAAGACCAGCCTGAGCAAGAGTGAGACCGTCTCTAAAAAAGTAGACTGGCATTGTGGCTGGTGCCTTGTACTCCTAGCTACTTGTGAGGTTGAGGCAAGAGGATGGCTTAAGCCCAGAAGTTTGAGGTTGCTGTGAGCTATGAAGCCAGGGTGACAAAGGAAACTCTGCCTCAAAAAAAAAAAAAAAAAAAATCAGCAAATTGTACTGTTTACTTAAAAAAATTTACCGAGAACCCTTTCACACTGTTGGTGGGAATCTAAATTAGTACAGCCATTATGGAAAACAGTATAAAGGGTCCTCAAAACATTAAAAATAGAACTGTCACATAGTATGTCAAATTTTCACTACTAGATATATAACCAAAAGAAATAAAACTATTATGTTCAAGAGATGTCTGTACTTCCATGTTCACTGTAGCAGACTTTACAATAGCCAATATATGAAATCTACCTAAACATTCATCAACAGACAAATGGATAAAGGAAACACACACACATATAATAGAATACCATTCAGCCTTACAAGAAGCAATTGTGTCATCTGCAACAACATGAATGAAACGACGTTATGTTAAGTGAAAAAGCAGAAACAGAAAGACAATGTTGTATGATCTCATGTTTTTATGGCATCAAAATGACAAACTCAGGAACAGAGAAAGAGAATTACTAACAGAAACTGGTGAGGGTTAGGTGGGGTGGGTGTGAATTGGAATATATTGGTCCAAGGATAAAAATTTCAGTTAGAAGAAATAAGTTCAAGAGATTTATAGCATAGCATGGTGACTACAGTTAGTAACACTGTATTATATTCTTGATATTGCTGAAGAGTAAAATTTAAGTGTTCTCATCACAAAAAATCACAAGTATATGAGATAATGTTATGTAAGTTAGACTGTACTGAGTAAATCAGAGTACACAATTGTATAACATAATTGAAATTCTAGTAATTTATAAAATCTGAATGCCCACCTGATTATCCGAGAGCCACATAGCTGTCAATTGCTGCAGCTTTGTAAAGCTAAAGGGCAAATTCTTTAATCTGCAAGAAAAAAAACAAAAATTAAGCTTTAAAATGAGAATTAAGTCTAATGATCTCTTGAACAATGCTATATAATTACATATGAAAATAAAATAAAAAGAGAAAAAAGCCCATATATGGGTCTTTAAATAAAACATAAGGCAAAATATCACCTAGTTTGGTAAGAATTAATTTTATAGGGCAGTGCCCGTGGCTCAGAAGAGTAAAGCACTGGCCCCATATGCCAGAGGTGGAGGTTCAAACCCAGCCCTGGCCAAAAATTACCCCCCAAAAAGAAAAAAGAATTAATTTTATATTAAAATTTTATATTTAAATTAATTCTTATCAAACTGGGTGATATTTTGCCTTATGTTTTGGCTGGGAACGGTGGCTCACACCTAAAATCCTAACACTTTGGAAGGTCAAGGTAAGTGAATCATTGAGCTCAGGAGTTCCAGACCAACATGAGCAAAAGCTAGACCATATCTCTACTAAAAACAGAAAAATCAGCTGGGTGTGATGGCACAGTGCCTATAGTTCCAGCTACTCTGGAGGCTACAGCAGGAGGACTGCTTGAGCCCAAAAGTTTGAGGCTGCAGTGAGCTACAATGACACCACTGTGCTCTAGCTGGGGGAACAGAGCAAGACTGTTTCCAAAAGAAAAAAATCTATGTATGTATATAAAAATCTTAGATTGAATCAATTTAGCTGGTTAAAAAAAAAAAAGAAAAAACAGATAATCTAACAAACTCTAAAAAATCTGTTATAAAAGAAAACAAGTTAACCACTGAAGAAAAGACAAGGATGCACTAAGCAATGTCTTATTTGTATTTAGAAAGAATAAACTGGTATAGGAAGCACTCTTAATGATGGTTTGTTATAAAACCTGTGCTTCTCAGTAGTTGTGAGCTAGCACTTTCATAATCAGAAAGACTATTGTAAGCTGACAATGAGTAAAAACAAAATACAATTGTCCTTTAGTATCTGTGAGGGACTGGTTTTAGGATTTCCCCTGGATATCAAAATCCACAGATGTTTAAGTCCTTGTTATAAAATATCTTAGTGTTTGTGCATGACCTATGCATACTCTCCTTATATTTTAAATCATCTCTAGATCACTTATAATATTTAGTATACTGTAAACATTATGTAAATAGTTGTTCTACTATATTGTTTAGGGAACAATGACAAGAAAATCATCTGTATAGGTTCAGTACAGATGCAATTTTTTTCCCAAGTATTTTTGAGCCACAGTTGTTTGAATCCACAGATGTGGAACCTATAGATATAGAGGAGTCAGCTGTAATAAACATATCCATTATGTATATTAATGCTAATTTAAAACAGTATTTACTTTAGCCTTGCTACCTTATGCCTAATTAGTCTTCTGTATCTATCTTTCCAGGCAGTTTTTGACAACCTACTGCTCTACTTTGGGGGGAGGAAGTATAGGCCAAAACAGGGATTTAATAAGAAAGCAGCGGTTCTTTTTAAAGAAAATGGAAGTTAGAATACAGTAACTAGTAAAATAACTGAGTTTAAATTAACGCTTTACCTTACAAGCTATCACAAATCACCTTATCTGAGTCCTAAAAGTTTTTCATACAAAATGGGAATACCTATTGTACTATTTCAGAGGGTTGTTTTGATTTCATGTGATACTATGAAAGCAAAAGGTAAAAACACTCTACAAATGCTGCTTTATCATCAATAATATCTTTACCTCTGGAAAAAGTACAGACATTTTATTTTTAAGTTAAACATTGTTCCAATTTAGCAATTCTAGTGAACAATTTGCTCTGCACCTTGGTTTTGTTGCCCAAGATATGTCTAATTACATTTCTAGCCAACAAAATATAAACAAAAGATTAGAATCAAAAGTAGCTTTGTTCAACAGCAGTATTCAGTGATCTGACTTTAGGAATAAGAAATGTTACCATAAGGAGGCAATAAAGATTATACAGCTAAGTTGATCCAAAATGAACAGTAACAACCACAGTATGATAAATTAGCAACAGATAAAATTAGATTATATTTAAAAAATAAATATATACAGCCAGCCTTTACTTAATAGGTTCTTAAAAACTGTCATTTTCTGTGAAACAACATATAATGAAACCAATTATTTTTCTCATTTTTCAAGTACCTGCCACATGGAGTTTTGCTTAAAGTCGCAGTTTCCAAGAACCTATTGATGATATTACATAAGAAATTCCTGTATACATGAAAAGAAATAATCACTAGCTATTCTATCACATATCAAGTGAAACTTTTAATTTTATTTAAACAAACCAATTGGTGAATATGTATTACAAACCTATTGTCACTTAAATTAATGACTTTTAATTTCTGCATATCACCCATTTCCTCTGGAAGTATCTCAAGTTTATTAGAATGGAGAAACAGCACAGTTATATTTTTCCAGCTTCCAATCTGAAAGAGAAATATACGTTGGGGGTCAAAAACTTTGGCCTATTGGACAATCAACATATGAATAATATCATTTTCTAAAGTTATCAAAAACAGTCTTCATAATTGTAAAAGAAATAATGTTTCAATTTTCCACTTTTATTTATTAATTTTCATGGACAAAGAAAACTATCTAGCAAGATTTTATATTTTACAAACAGCCTTACTTTCCTCAAAAGGAATGTCTTCTAAATTAACATAGCTAGTTACTATTCAGAAAATAATAAATTACTTTAGAAAGAAAGTAAGTGAAGCCACACGGGACAGCCATAATAATGATAATCAGAAAAAGATAAAAATACAAATCCCAAACAAATTTAAAATGTAGTACCTCTGGGGGTAACTGCTGTAAGTAATTATGATCTGCAGCAAAGGTTCTTATGTTAGTAAGCTGCCCAACAGATGAAGGCAAAGCTTCAACTTCATTGAAACTACAATCCAGTTCTTCTATTGATGTTAACCTTAAATTAAAAAAGGAAATACACATTTTTAAGTTTTCCTATATATAATCCAAAATCTGAGAACATAATAATATTTGATCTTGACTTTGACAAACATAATGAAACTATTTCAGAAAACGAAACCACCAATAATAAATAGGTCTTACTGTTATAAATACACCTAATCTGTATACTTATTTAAGTATTTATGGAAGCTCTTTTAGATGGCATTTATGCAGATATCTGACAATATATATGGCATGCTGGGCAGTGACTGTGCCTCAGTGATTAGGGTGCCAGCCCCATATACCGAGGGTGGTGGTTTCAAACCCGGTCCTGGCCAAACTGCAACAAAAAAATAGCCAGGTGTTGTGGCGGGTGGCTACAGTCCCAGCTACTCAGGAGGCTGAGGCAAGAGAATCGCCTAAGCCCAAGAACTGGAGGTAAATGTAAGCTGTGATGCCACAGTACTCTACTGAGGGCAACAAAGAGAGACTCTGTCTCTAAAAAGAAAAGAAAAGAAAATATATATGGCATACTGAACTAAAAGTAAAATCTTCAAGGCTATAAACATTCACAGAAATCTTACCCTCCTATGGAGTCTGGTAGATACATTAATTGGTTTTCATCTATTTTAAGAGTTGTTACATTCTTCAATGAACCTGTTAAGAAAAGAAATAATATACAATTTTCAGCTTAAAGAAGAAGCAAGTCCACTAAAATTCAGTGTGAGACATACTACATTTGACAAGAATTAGAACTTTCTTAACCAACTTATCTAAAGAGACACTGACACCATCCTCAACCCCAACTCTATTCCCTTACTTTGTATTTTTTATTTTTACCCACACCACCATTTATACATTCAATGTATATTTACTGGAATGTAAGCTTCATGAGCATAGGACCGCCACCTCCACCCCACTGGCAAATATGGAGAACAGTAAGAGTAGAAACTCTTTGTCTACATTGTTCACTGCAGTAGCCCTGTTTCTAAAAACAAAGTCATGACACAGGGAAGACACACATAAGACATACTTGAACTAATGATCAAAGAAATGTAAATGAAATACTTTATAATATATGTATAACAAAGTATTCTATGTATATGAAATACTAAAACAGTAAGATATCATTTAATTTTAAAACCACAAGTATTGATTAGAGTAGAATCAGAATGAATTTTCAAAAATGTAGTCTTAGCTAAAATAACTAATTCAATTGAGAAATGCTTTTAAATATTTTTGATTTTTATATTAAAACAGCACAAAGATGCCAAGATCAAAATTTTTGATGCTTTCATCAAAATAATTCAATTATCTTGATACATCAACGACACAAACAACGACACAAATACAGACTCAGTAATAATTATAGCTCTCTCAGGATTTTCCAACTGGTCTGTTTTCTTGTCTTTTTTTTTTTTTTTTTTTTGAAACAGAGACTCAAGCTTTTGCCCCTGGGTAGAGTACCGTGGCATCACAGCTCACACAATCTCCAACTTCTAGGCTTAAGCGATTCACCTGCTTCAGCCTCCCAAATAGCTGGGACTACAGGCACCCGCCACAACACCTGGCTATTTTTTTGTTATTGTTCGGCAGGCCTGGGCTGGATTCAAACCCACCAGCTCTGGTGTATGTGGCTGGCACTTTAGCCACTTGAGCTACAGGCGCCGAGCCATGTTTTCTTGTCTTAATGTCCTTAATGACGACACACTGAAAAAACCTACTAAATAAGGACTATAATCAAAGAATTAAACCAAATTCGGATAAATTAACTTTTTTTTTTTTGAGACAGGGTCTCACTCTGTCACACACTGGAATGTAGGAGTGCAGTGGCCTTATCATAATCTCACAGCAACCTCAAACTCCTGGGTTCAAGCAATCCTCCTGCCACAGCCTCCCAAGTAGCTGAGACTTCAAGCATGTACTACACCCCACCAGGCTAATTTTTCTATTTTTTGTAGAGACAAGGTCTTACTCTAGGTCAGGCTGCTCTCCAAACTCTTGGCTTCAAGCAACCCTCCTGCCTCCGCCTTCCAAAGTGCTAAGATTACAGGGGTGAGCCACTATGTCTAGCCTAATTTCTTTTTAAAGAATTTAAATTTTTTAGTTATAAAAATGAGACTTCCTTGGACTAAATAAAAACATAGGTAACATCCACAAGAAAGTAAACTGTATAATTGATCACATCAAGAGAAATTCAACTAATATCTGTTACTGTGGTAGTACAATAAAATTACCTCATAACAAATAAAGTTCGAGATTATATAGAAGCCTTGAATTTACTTTAAGAAAGGTTAATTACACGAATTTGAAAGCTATACAAACCAATAGTCTCAGGCAGTTGTTGAAGTGAATTGCTTGATAATAGGAGGTCTTGAAGGTTTTCACATGCTGAAATTCCTTCTTCAATCATTTCAATATTATTTTTAGAAACATCCAAATATGTCAGCTGTTTCAAACTACCAATAAACTATAAGTAAAAGAAAGAAAATCTAACAACTGTCAATATTAAGTAATTTGCAAAAATTAACAAACCTGATACCAAGTTTTAATTCAAAATTAAATACTAATACAAGAAAGAGGATTCTCAAATTATTTTTTATTTTTATTTTTTTAATGTTGCTCTGTCACCCAGGTTGGAATATAGGAGCATGATTGAAGCTTACAGTAACCTCATTCTCCCAGACTAGTAGAATTCTCCTGCCTCAGTCTATCAAGTACCTAAGGACTACAGACATGAATCACCACACCTGGCTAATTTTTGTTTTATACTTTTGTAGAAACAAGGTCTCACAGCGTTGCCCAGCATGCTTTCAGCCTCAGCCTCCCAAAGTATTGGGATTACAGGTGTGAGCCACACCTGGCCCAACTTGTTTTTAAAATGCCATTAGTAATGCACTCAGTAATAAGCTAAGAACTCCTGCTAATTTCAGCCTAGCAGAGCGATAAAGAGCATATACTTTCCTCTGGGAATTCAGCTGTCTATCATGTCCTGATGAGAAAGCATGCACGGGGATTCTTACAGCTTCTTTAAAAATGGGAATAAACAATTTGTCAGTCTTTAAAACAGAAAGTTTATGGAAAATGTCATAGTTTATTCTTGGCAATCTGAATTAGGATATAGATTCAATTGGTATCACTGGCAAAGACACACTTCTACAGTGTTAAAGAGACAATTTTGCAAAAGTTTCTTATGGCAATTTTCAGAATTTAATCAAGAATGCACTCACAGTAAAAATAAAAATATAATTTGCTTCTGTTTAGGAAAGAATTAAATAGCAATCCTTTTTGTTTTTTACTAATTAAAAGTAATTTCAAAATGTACCATTCATAAAAACTGCAAAGGAGAGACAGCAGTAAGTGAAGCCACTAAAAATTTCATATACATACCCCTGGAATAAAAGTCAGTCTATTACCATCCATCCAAAATTCTTTCAATCCACTTAATTGTTCAAGTACTTCAGGCTATTTGGACAGAAGTGGGGAGGGGGGGAGATACCCAAATAAGTTACGTGAAGATAATTATCTGACAAAAGAAGCTCTGAGGATTTCTAATGATAACTTTTAGTTTCAAAACATTAAATAAAGAGGAAAAAATAGGAAAAATAAAAAAGCAGAGGTTCTGGAGGTGAGAATAAAAGTTACAAAATTACAAAGCAGAAATGTAAGCCTTTCCACTGCATTACAGTTACTACAGTAACATTATTAAAGAGACATTCCTTAAGAATAGATTGAATAAAATTCATTTAAGCTTTGCACTACACAATAGAATTACGTATTTTTTTTCTTGAGACAGAGTTTCACTCTGTCACCCTGAGTAGAGTACCATGGCATTATAGCTCACAGCAACCTCAAACTCTTGGGCTTGAGTAATCCTCTTGCTTTAGTCTCCTAAGTAACTAGGACTACAGGCACCCACCACCACATCTGACTAGTTTTTCTATTTTTAGTAGAGAGGAGGTCTTGCTCTTATTCAGGCTGGTCTCAACTTCCTGAGCTTAAGCAATCCACCTGCCTCAGCCTCCCAGAGTGCTAAGATTATAGGTGTGAACTACAGCGCCCAGCCAGAAGAAATAAAAATAGCACCTCTACTCACTGGAGGTGTATAATAAAAACATACTCTCAATCATTATTAAAAAGATATAGCATGTTAAAAAAAACTTAGGAAAATCACAAAAATATTTCCTGATAACAATTAAGAGGGAGAAAAAAGGGAACATACATCCTAATGTCCAATAACAAGAAAATAAATGAAGGTATAACCATATGACAAGAACATTCTGTTATTTAAACTGCTAGAAACAATTTGTAATTTTATAGCAGAAAACTGCTTTTACAACAAGGTGTTGAGGACCTAAAAATTAATCCAAATGTTGTGGTAGACTTTGATATCCAGGCAAAAATCTGCTCTTAGGCATTGGCCCTTCAAGGGTGAAGACTGGAATGCCTTCCTCTAGGTTATTTCTGTCACTTTACAAAGCCATGTCCAATAATGATCATGTGATGGTAGAGTACCATCATATCTAATCACTGTAATAACAGGAGTCATACAAAACAAATATGTCATTCAGATCTATGTTAACATAATACTTAGTAAGTCCAGAGGTAAATTGGATTTTTAAAATTTGCTTTTGTGCTACATTGCAACTCTATTACTTATTTTTTTTAAATACATAATATCAGATGACCAGATTGGTATATCAATGATTTTGAAAGCTTATTGGATTCTGAAATTAATAACTCTTGAATTTCCAAATAGTTAATATTTCCAGATTAATAAATATATAACACGAGTAATAAGAAAGGTCATAATAGATAATTTGGGAAGTATAGCATGGATTTTAGAGAAAATGTGAGATACTCCAAACCACCATGGTATAATACAGAGAAATACTATAACAAACAGTTCTAAGAGAGCTTGTGTTTAAGGCTGTCATTTGAAAGATATCACAATTTTAAACAACAAATTTGTAAACTGATTTAACAAAAAATCAGAGTCTCATTTTGTCACCCTCAGTAGAGTGCTGTGGTATCATAGCTCACTGCAACCTCCAACTCTTGGGCTTAAGTGATTCTCTTGCCTCAGCCTCCCAAGTAGCTGGGATTGCAGGAGCCTGCCACAACGCCTGGCTATGTTTAGAGACGAGGTCTTGCTCTGGCTCAGGCTGGTCTCGAACCTGTGAGCTCATAGCAATCCACCTGTCTCATCCTCCCAGAGTGCTAAGATTACAGGCGTGAGCCACTGCACCAGGCTAATTTACCAATTTTAATGATGATGATAGGTTGATAAATTTCTCTTTAAAAAATTTAGCTAATTTTCTGAATTCTCTTAGAAAACTCACTGAAGGGTGGTGCCTGTGGCTGAAAACTGCCCTCCCTCCAAAAAAACTCACTGAAGACAAAAAACTGATAGTGCAGTTAGCATATAAAACATGAATAACAAAGAGGTCTTGTTACCACCTCTAAAGTAACAGTTGTTTCACTCAATGATTTTCTCCATAGTTATTAAGTAAAATTATAGAGAAGTATCCTACCACTGAGTATCCAAGGGAGTTATTTTTGACACTGAGTGACTTTACCTGCTGTATTCTCTGTTTCTTACTTTTAGTGACTCATATTTTCTGCTTCCTATGCTAAAAAACTTTTAGGTATCTCTTCCATGGACCACTCATTAATTTTATATTTTTTTGTTGTTATGTGAGGTTTTTTTTTTAAGAGACAGAGTCTCATTTTGTCACCCTCAGAGTGCTGTGACGTCACAGCTTACAGCAACCTCCAGCTCTTGGGCTTAGGAGATTCTCTTGCCTCAGCCTCCCAAGTAGCTAGGACTACAGGCACCCACCACAACACCTGGCTATATTTTTGTTGCAGTTTGGTCGGGGCCAGGTTTGAACCCACCACTCTCAGTATATATGGGGCTGGCACCCTACTCACTGAGCCACAGGCACTGCACCTTATGTGAAATTTTTAAATGTCGGCTATGATTATGTTTTTTGTCTGGAAAGTTCTGGCTAAGAACTTTCATAGTTCATACTTCAAAAAACATTTATCTCTCTAATTTTTAGGAGAAATCATTATTTTCACATTTTGTTGTTGATCAAATGTAAGAATTACAGATAGTAAGACTGATGAGAACTTACCACTTCCGTGAATTCATTACTTCCCAAATCCAGTCTTTCTAGCTGGGTCAGTCTATTCATGGTTCTATTCATAATGGAATAATAAAGAATTAAGCATACAAAAAATCTCAATTACATGGAAGCTTTCAGATTTCACAGCTAAAATATTCTTAGGCAACATGTAATGAAGTATGGGCTTTCACATGTTGACATAATAAAACTGCTAATTTTCTTTTATTTATTTATTTATTTTTATTTTTTATTTATTTATTTATTTATTTATTTTGAGACAGAGCCTCAAGCTGTCCCCCTGGGTAGAGTGCCGTGGCATTACAGCTCACAGCAACCTCCAACTCCTGGGCTCAAGCGAGTCTCCTGCCTCCACCTCCCAAGTAGCTGGGACCACAGGCGCCCGCCACAACGCCCGGCTATTTTTTGGTTGCAGCCGTCATTGTTGTTCAGTGGGTCTGGGCTGGATTCGAACCCGCCACCTTAAGTGTACGTGGCTGGCACCTTAGCCGGTTGAGCTATAGGTGCCAAGCCAAAACTGCTAATTTTCTAAGAAAAATAAGTCACATTTGATTTCTAAATAAATTATCAATTATTCTCTATTTTGGCTTCTCAGTCTTTTCATTTGTATTCTTAAGAAGTGACTGCAGTAAATTTAAACCCATGGGCCAGATATGAATAATGAGTTTCCAGTTTTTCACAAAATAAATTTTCATATAGTACAAGTCAGCTAATAAATTAGACTATTTGGAAGAAAATATAAGAAATTGCTACCATAATTCCAGAAAGACTTTTTCAAGACTACTCATATATTTGTAAAACTTCGTAACTATTAATTCCAAAAATTTGTTCTCAAAATACTAAGAACAGTAAACATTACATTCCTCCTTACATTTCAAAATAATACTTCATAAGTCACAGATAATTAGTAGATATTTATTTTTACTAAATAAATCAATCTATTTAATAAATATAGATTTTATATTTATTAAAGCAATATGCCATTTTTTTCTTAAGACAGTTTCACTTTGTCACCCTTGGCAGAGTGCTGTGGCATCACAGCTCACAGCAACCTCCAACTCCTGGGTTTAGGTGATTCTCTTGCCTCAGCCTCCTGAGTAGCTGGGACGATAGGCACCCACCATGATGCCTGGCTATTTTTTGTTGCAATTTGGCCGGGGCCAAGTTCGAACCTGGCCACCCTCAGTATATAGGGCTGGTGCCCTACCCACTGAGCCACGGGCACTGCCCAAATATGCCATTCTTAATTCCTAACTTAACATCAACATGTCTTTGCAACTATAGGAACTTGAAAAATATACAAACTGGTTTTATAGTAAAATATGTTGTATTATTTCTCCCTTCACAAAGGCACCTTGTGAAACTAAACTAATTGCTAAGTAATTCGAATATTTATGCTCTTAAGTTGGTATTATTAGAAAAACTGATTACTTAATACATTGAGATATTATCAATTATCCACGTAAGAAACTCCATGTTAGCAAAATATAGTTATTACCATATTATTAGAATATTACATTAACATGTTAATACTTTGTAAATTAACATTATTTCAAATCAACAGACACCTTACATTATGGCACAAAAATAGACTAGTTCTAGCTCCTAAAACTCAGTTAAAACATTTCTCCAGCTTTTTAGTGAAAGAATATAAGAAAACACCATGATTATAATGACATTGTTACTGACTAAATTATAAGGAACTAGTTTTCCCCAACCTTTACATTTTAAACATGTCATTCTCCTACCAACCCTGTAATTTGATTCATCTCACAATGTCAATTTTTTTTACAAAATTGCTTTAACTTAGATCTATTCACAAGTACTATAATTCTATTTCCCTTACTCATATCTGCCTTTATCCAGAAAACCTGTAAGTTCTAGCTTCCTAGTTTATAGCAAAGCAAAAGGTGTTTCCAGGATCTTTCTTCAGATATATAAAATCACATGCTGTAACAGTAAGCTCCCACGTTCAAATAAACGATACCAGGTGGAGATGTGAAAACTGTAAAGAAGAAAATGAAGAGGGCAGAGAAAGGAACTGAAAGAACAAAACATAACCTCACATTTATTGATTCAATAGTTATAATGAAAGATGGAAGAAAATTCAGAGGCAGCAATGGGGGTGATTTGTAAAAATAAAACATAATAGCTTTAGAAAAGGTTACAAAAATAAAAGGCAATGCGTTGGAAAAATTCAATTACAGGTGATGTCCTAGAAAAATTAACTTTTACAATAATTTTAGGAAAATGTGAATGATACACATATGTAATAAAAAAAAGGAAACATAAAGTCAAAAAAGTGTCCCCACCTCAACTTTCTATAGTTAATACCAGTAACTTTGGTACTACTCATATACTTTACAAATCTCAGAAACAAAATGCATCTTAGAAGATTCAGCTTCCGGCTCGGCGCCTATAGCTCAACCAGCTAAGGCACCAGCCACGTACACCTAAGGTGGCGGGTTCGAATCCCCAGCCC
>NW_003852412.1:2327929-2340887 GCF_000181295.1 Otolemur garnettii | reverse complement strand
AAAAAAAAAAAAAAAAACCAACTCTACTCACATATCCTGAATGCACACAGCCTTAACTGTAGCCTCTTTATAGTTTATGAGGCCTCAAAGGTTAAAACTACATCTTAAAAAGAAAGGAGGAAAGAATTTTATCAGAAAAATTCATCAACAGACCTAATTTAAAACTCTAAAAGGCATTAAAATCTTTGAATTGCCTGTAATATCAGATGCGATTGTAGACATAGTTATTACAGTAAACAACTGGCACTTTGGTTGTTCAAATCTCTTAGAAACCAGTCAAGTTTTGAGCTAAGGAATTATCACTGCACATACTAGATCTGCAAAATATATAGACCTTTTTGAATTTTAATATGGATCATTAATTCCTATTTTAATTTATACTCACAACCAACACTATATGCTTTATTCATTCAGGCATTGAACAATCAATTACTCAGCTAAAACATACTGTCTTTTGGGTATAAAAACTAAACATGGTCTCTGCCCTCAAAGACTTAATATCATGGAGGGGGGGGTCATGTGTACATTTGTGCATGTGCATATGTTGATGCGGAAAGAGAATGGCATATATAAACATACATTAAAATTATGTGGCAAATATCATAAGAGATATAAATATGTCATGGAAGCTGAGTAAACAAAAACAACCAACTATTCCTTGGGTAAATGAAGATGTTTTTCTCCTTAAGTGCTGACAAGTCTTGATGTGATTTCAACAAGAGTTGGCTATCATAGACTGTAGTCTGCCATCCCCTGACCTATAAAACATACTTTGATGCATACAAGATATTTCAAGACATCTTCAATATATGGCTACAGGCTATAGTATACTTTGAGTTTGTAGAGCTGTTTCTTTTATAATTAAATGGATTGTCACCTCTTCTTGGTATTAGCTTACTAGTAAGGGACCAGTCATCCCATTTCTAGTTTATAATACACTAAAAGACTATTTCAGAGATCTATGAAATCATTATCAATACAGTAGTACCAAGTTAAACACCATTAACAGATGCATATAGTTTTATATTCAATATCACTAATTCAAATAAGATGATCATAAATGCTGGGTGTTAAAAATAACTGACACATTTTTTAATAATAAAAATTTAACATTCTTAAGAATTTAAGGCTTAAAAATTCTAAGTTAAATTTTTTAAATGATAGCACCTTTACTTACTTAGGCAACATTTTCAACTGGTTTTCTCTAAGTTCTAATATCTGGAGTTTAGTTAATCTGCAAAACAAATAACAAATATCTATAACAAAGATAAGAAATTTAAATAACAAATTAACTTCATATTCTAAAGTTTTAAAACAACCAATATAATTGTGTAATTACTACGTGCAGAGTAACACATTAAAAATTACACACAAAAGAAAATAAAATGAGGCTCAGCACCCGTGGCACAGTGGTTATAGAGCCAGCCGCATGCACCGAGGCTGGTGGGTTTAAGCCTGGCCTGGGCCAGCTGAACAATGGTGACAACTACAACAAAAACTAGCCAGGTGTTGTGGCAGGCAACTGTAGTCCCAGCTATGTGGGAGGCTGAGGCAAGAGAATCACCTAAGCCCAAGAGTTTAAGGTTGCTGTGAGCTGTGATTCCATAGCACTCTACCAAGGGCAACACAGTGAGACTCTGTCTCCAAAAAATAAATAAATAAAAGTAAAATAAAATAAAATGCAAAGGAAGAAAAGACTTTGGTACTTCTTTGATGGACAGTCCATTAAAAATAGAGGGAAATGGGGTGGTGCCTGTGGCTCAAAGGAGTAGAGTGCTGGCCCCAAATGCTGGAGGTGGTGGGTTCAAACCTAGCCCTGGCCAAAAACTGGGCAAAAAAAAAAAAAAAAAAAGAGGGAAATGTGCAAATTAAGTGATGCAGATGCCAGACACGTTAAAATAATGTGACAAGTGCACCAATTATTTTCAGACAAAAATGACTACAAAGTTAACATTTAGTTGGCTAAAACTTTCTCTAGTAATTAATTTCAATTCAATAATGACTTGATACCTACTATTCATCCACCTGTTGTTTAAAAAATTACTCAAGGACTTGAGGGGTAATGGAGAAATAATGAGGCAGACCCTAGAAACAGATTCTCTTTTGTCAAAAATTTTGATTCCAAGGGCCAGAGCAGCGGGTCACATCTACAATCCCAGCACTCAGGGAGGCAAAGGAGCAAGGATTGATTAAGGACAGGAGTTCAACACCGCAATACCTCATTTCTACAAAAAACAAGAAAAATTAGCCAGGCTTAGTGGCACACATCTATAGTCCCAACTACTCAGAAGAAGGGAAGAATATCACTTAAGCCCAGGAGTTAAAAGCTGCAGTTAGTTATGACTGTACCACCATACTCCAGCCTGGGTAACAGAGTGAGATCCTGCCTCTAGAAAAAAAAAAAAAAAACTTGATTCCTGGGCAGTGCCTGTGGCTCAAAGGGGTAGGGTGCCAGCCCATATGTCAGAGGTAGCAGGTTCAAACCCAGCCCCGGCCAAAAACTGCAAAAAAAACAGAAAACTTTGTTTTTTCCACCTTAAAAACCAACTTATTTATTTCCTTTCCAATTCTCATTGTTGGCCAGATGCAGTGGTTCATGCCTATTACCTCAGCACTTTGGTAGGCTAAGGAGGAGAACTGCTTAAGGTCAGGAATTCGAGACCAACCTGGGTAACACAATGAGACTCATCTCTACAAAAAGTTTTAAACGTAACTGAGTGCTGTGGTGCATGGCTATACTCCCAGCTCCTTGAGAGGCTAACACAGGAGGATCACATAAGCCAAGGAATTCAAAGCTGCGATGAATCATGATTGCACTACCATACCATTGCAGAGTGAGATGCTGTCTCAAAAAAAACAAAAACAAAAACTCATTGTTTGTTGTTTACTTGGGAAAATTATTTCAAAATATGAAGATTCAAAGAAAACTATAAAAACGACCATGCTTGCATAATGCAAGGGTACTTGTCAGATTTATTAAGTACAGGGTATAAATATCTTAACACAATCATTAAGTAAACGAGATGAGGTTTATATTAACCAGTGTGATATAAACACTCCTAATTCTATGTGAAATCAGCACATTGTACCCCACACACGCATTAATGTATACATGATCTACACATTTATGATTTAATAAAAAAGTAAAATCAGAAAAAAAAGCTTCCGTGATAAAAAAAATAAAATAAAAACCACATTTCTAATTTGAAGAAAAAAAAAAGAACAATGCCTAGAAAAAATAACAGAAGAGCTTATTTGAAACAGTAATTAACAGTATTACTAAAGCAGCTTGTAGTTTTGTAAACTTTACAAGAGCTACTAATAAATGGTTTTCAAAGAAACTATAATTTACCTGCCAAAATTAGCTGGCAAAAACTCAAGGAAAGCATCATTCAGATATAGCTGGGTTAGGTTTAACAGCTGAGAAAATCCATCAGGGAGCCTATATAAAATATATCAGAATTTAAATTAAGTTCATACGTAGAATTTTAGTTTCTCAGTAAAATCTAAAAATTTGTAAAATTAAGGTATTTTCTCAAGAGATAATAGTCACCTCCTTACTTTTATTAGTAATCCTCAAATTAACTTACCTGTCTCAGGTTTATATCTTCATTCCTTTGTTAAAAGTGAGGTAATATTTTTTTATTTACATCATAATATGTTTTAGTAACATAAAATCTATACAAAATAGTCAACTATGAATGAACCACAATACATAGAAATATATTTAGCATTAACTATATTCTGTAGGCACTCTTGAATATGCCTTATCTAACATCAATTCAAAAGACTAGATGAGAATTTCTAAACGTTGGCAAAAACATTTTGGGCTGAATTCTTTGTTGTCTTGTGCACTGTCAGATACTTAGCTACAACCCTAACTTCTACCAACTAGATACCAGTAACGCACAAATGTACCTACATCCCCTATGAGAACCAAAAATATCTCTAGAAGTTGCCAAATATCCCGTGGGCCACAACAGCCCCCAGCTGAAACCACTGGTTTAATTATTTTCAATATTACCATTTGCTCTCTAAACATTATTAGGATTGTAGAATTTTATAATGAGCAAGTGAGAAGAAATAATACTAAAAGCTGAATGATATTTTAGACACACGTAACAATCTATCTGTATTAGCTTTACTTGTATTTCTTCTTAATTATGAAACAAGTTAAAAATCTAAAACTTAGGTGATGCCTGTGGCTCAAAAGGGTAGGGCAGCGGCCCCATATGCTGGAGATGGCAAGTTCAAATCCAGCCCCAGCCAAAAAAAAAAAAATCTAAAACTCAGTGCCTGTAGCTCAGTGGCTAGGGCGTCAGCCACATACACCAGAGCTGGCGGGTTTGAATCTAGCCCAGGCCTGCCAAACAACAATGACAACTACAACCGAAAAATAAAAATAGCTAGGCGTTGTGGTGGGCAACTGTAGTCCCAGCTACTTGGGAGGCTGAGGCAAGAGAATCAATTAAGTCCAAGAGTTGGAGGTTGCTGTGAGCTGTGACTGTGATGCCACAACACTCTACCGAGGGCGACAAAGTAAAATTCTGTCTTTAAAAGAAAAAAAAAAAATCTAAAATTTGAGGCTAGAGCACTATTTTCAAATGAAGAGAATGGATATTATCTTTACATGTTTGTCCCAGATTTTAACAAATACAAAATCCTCATGCAGTAAGACATGTCGGACTTTGACTGATCTTATTTATCCTTCACCTCCATTCTTCCATCTTGGCAGCAAATGAAACAACTGTCTCAAAAAACTCATCAAGAAATATGGTATTGCCTGGCACGGTGGCTCATGCCTTTAATTCTAGCACTCTACAACAATCACTCGAGCTCAAGAATTCAAGACTAGGCTCACCGCCTATAGCTCAAGTAGATACGGCGCCAGCCACATACACCAGAGCTGGCAGGTTCAAATCCAGCCTGGGCCTGCCAAACAACAACAACTACAGCCCAAAAAGTAGCTGGCATTGTGGCAGGTGCCTGTGGTCCCAGCTACTTGGGAGGCTAAGGCAAGAGAATCGTTTAAGCCCAGGAGCTGGAGGTGGCTGTGAGCCGTGATGCCATGGCACTCTACCCAGGGTGACAGCTTGAGGTTCTGTCTCAAAAAGGGGGGGGGGGGGGGAAAGAGAGAATTCAAGACCAGCCTGAGCAAGAGCAAGACCCCCATCTCTATTTAAAAAAAAAAAAAAAAGATATAGAAAAATTAGCTGGGCAAAGTGGAGTATGCCTGTACTCTCAGCTACTCAAGAGGCTCCCTTGAGTTTAAGGTTGACACTGTATGCTAGGTGGAGTAACAGAGTCTCAAACAACAACAACCAAAAAAAAAAAAAAAAACTAGCACAATAAAACATGTGCAAACTGGTTTCTCTCTCTCTTTTTTTTTAATTTCAGATTAATGTGTGGGTACAAATGATTAGGTTACATTGCTTCTGTCAGGCAAAATCCAAGTTGTAGTTAAGCCCTTCACCCAGAGAGTGTGCTGTATACCCTTTCATTGTGCACATCAGGTAAGACTTTACCAATCCCTCATTCTCATTCCCTCTCCCCCAACTTGAATTTAATTGTGTTTTTCATGAAAGCTGGTGTCAACTTTTGACTTAGCTATGATAAGCTATGCTTCCCTCTATTCACTTTTTGCTCCACTATTCCACTTTTTAAATTTAACAGGTTTGGTGCCAGGAAAACTTTCTATTTATAGCCATTACCATCAAAATACATAACATCTGGTGTATGTTGCAACCAATCACGTTTTTTCCTTTTCTTGTTTTACCTTCTCAACTTTTCAGTTTCTTTTATAATTTTCAAAAGTTTGAAGATGACTGATTCAAAGGTAAAGACATTCTGACATGTAAAAATAATACTGAGTGAGAAAACCTAGATTCTGGTCTCATTTCTGACATTATCTATAAGAGATGGAACAAAATACTTACGTTACCTCTTTTGGATCTCAATTTTATGTTTATAATATATTGGTATAGAAAGATTGTCTAAAACTTTCTTTTATACTCCAAAATTGAAATTTTATATAGCTTTAATACTGAGAGAGCAGAAGCTCTGTAAGTTGACCACCAAAGGGAATGTAACAAACTGGTGAACATACAGAGGTGGTCAACCTAAGAAACTAGGCTTACTATACTGATTTGTACTTGTAGTGTGTGTCTTGTCTATGAAAATTAGGTCAACTTAAGGAGGTGGTCAAAGTATGTAAGAAAGTGGTCAACTATGGAGGTTCTACTGTATTTTCCATTAAAATATGTACAGTCTGCTACTGTTTTATAATTGTTTTATTCACATAAGTACCTTATTCAACTGAAAAGAACTTACTTGGAAATAGGGTTTACACTGGCCTCCACAACTGTCAAAACTTTACAATTTTTAATATTTTCAGGAAACTCCTGTATTCCTAGAAAACAATAATCAAATCAAAAGAGTCTATTACAAAGGCCAAAATAATAATAATGATAATAATAACAAATACCTTGGAGATTCAAAAGTAATTTACCAACTAGGCAGGAATTAGATAAACTGACAAAACCAATATATACTGAACAATCATACCCATAATGATTTCTCTCTTCTATTTTCTTCATTTTCCTCTTTATAAGTGCTAATTATTTTGATTGGTTTACTTTCTTTTCCTTCTCTTAGGTCTTCTGAAAATTAGTGCCCTCTCTATGTGATGATGTAAAGGACATAAAATGTAGAATATTTAACATTCTTTCTGTTGCTCTCACTTTAAAAAAAGGATTATTTTTAAAACTTTGTGCTTTACATCATTCCTAACATATATAAACTAACAAAGCTGAAAACAAAACTACAGATGAAAGGGGCAATCTATATCAGAAATGCTAGCGGATGTGCCTTAAGGCCTTATTGCCTATTCATAAAATATGTTCTCTTTCCTGCACCTATCTTCCCATTTTTCCCACATATCTGTGTTTATATCCCCCTCTTTTCTAACCTTTGTCCTTCACTTAACCCAGTGCCACACTCCTATAACTACTTAAAGAAGTAGTGATTTCTGAACACCATGATGTAGATATATTCAACAAATCTACTAAGCACTTCAGCTTTTGAGTATTCTTTCAGACCAGTGCTTTTTTGGGTGGTGCCTGTTGCTAAGTAGGTAGGGTGCTCAGCCTCTTTTATGGAGGATGGTGGGTTCAAACCTACCCCTGGCCAAACTGCAACAACAACAACAAAAAGAAAAATAGCTGGGCATTGTGGCGGGTGCTGGTAGTCCCAGCTACTAGGGAGGCTGAGGCAAGGGAATCACCTAAGCCTGGGAGTTGAAGGTTGCTGTGAGCGACAATGCCACGCACTCTACCGAGGGCAATACAGTGAGACTCTGTCTCTTAAAAAAAAAAAAAAAGACCAGTGCTTTTCAAGCCAACTAAAGTAAAGGATTAAGCTTTTTAAATTTTTTACTCCATTGTAAACAAATACTTCTGTAAAATAACATCCAATTGTTATGATACTGTGAAATCTTGGTAAAAGATTTTAAGCATTCACTCATTGCCTCAACTTACCACAGCAAAAGTATAGTTAACATAGTATGATTTTCCAACAGGGGAGTCCCTAGATGATCATTTAAGAGTCTTTTAATTTCATCCCTGCATGATTCTAAGTAAATAAGCTTACTACAATGTCATGTATAGAATATCAGGTGATGAAAAAAAAAAATTTTTTTTTTTTTGAGACAGAGCCTCAAGCTGTCCCCCTGAGTAGAGTGGCGTGGCATCACAGCTCACAGCAACCTCCAACTCCTGGGCTCAAGCGAGTCTCCTGCCTCCGCCTCCCAAGTAGCTGGGACCACAGGTGCCTGCCACAACGCCCGGCTATTTTTGGTTGCAGCCATCATTGTTGTTTGGCGGGTCCGGGCTGGATTCAAACCCGCCACCTTGGGTGTACGTGGCTGGTGCCTTAGCCGCTTGAGCCACAGGCACCGAGCCCAGGTGATGAAAAATTAATGACACAAAATCACCAAATAGGAAATGTCACAATAACTGTTTTAGTCAAAATTCATTAATGGATGCTAAAATTAGTGAGTAAAAGCATGATGGTAAACAAGATATTACAGTCTCAAAGATGCGTCTTAAAAAATACCTATCAATTATAAAGGGGAAAAACCACCTTACAATGAAAAAAAAAATCTAACAGACACCACTTTGACCTTATAAAACTATTTCAAAGTTAGCACTATCAGTTAACAATATCATCATGTGGCAACTGATCTGAGATGCAATGAAAACAATGCAGTATCACTTCTGACATATACTTGCCAAAAAACATACAACCTGATTTTAATCACAAGCAATCATCAAACAGTGGTATTCTGTTAAACAAATGACTAGCAATTTTCAAAACAATCACAAAGAAGACAGAAAACTGAGGAACTACCCAGATAAGATCCAAGAGACCTGATAAACTCCATGCGCAATATGTGAAAGTACAAGTGTTTGCAAGGATGTGGAGAAATTATGAACTACATACACTGCTGTTAGGAATGCACCATGATGTAGGCACTATTGAAAATAGTTCGATGGTTCTTCAAAAAACGCTAAACACATAAACTGCCTTATAACCCAGCAGTTCCACTCCCAAGTATATACAGGCACATCTTGTTTTATTGAAGTTTATTATATTTTGCAGATAGTCTGTCTTTTACAAACTGAAGATTTGTGGCAATCCTATATCAAGCAAGCCTGTTACTATTTTTCCTACAGCAAGTGCTCACTTCATGTCTCTGCCACATTTTGATCATTCTCGCAATATTTCAAACTTTTTCATTATTATTACACCTGTTATGGTGACCTACAATCAGTGATCTTTGGTGTTACTATTTTAAATGTTTTCAGGTGCCACACACCAATACCCATATAAGATAGCAATCCTAAATGAAAAATGTGTTCTGACTGCTCCACCAGCTGGCCGATCCTGCCTCTCTCCTCCTCACCCGAGGAGGCCTTGCCTTGAACCTACTACTCCCAGGGCTGCAATAATATTGAATTATGCCAAATAACCTACAGTGACCTCTAAGTGTTCAAGTGAAAGGAACAGTTCACATCATTCATTTTAAATCAAAGCTAGACATGATTAAGCTTAGTGAGAAAGACATGTCAAAAGCAGAGGCAGGCCAAAAGGTCTCTTGGGCCAATTAGCCAAATAGTGAGTACAAAAAAAAAGTTCTTAAAATTTAAAGTGCTATTGTCCAGGCTAGGAGCATGATGGCTCACATCTATAATCCCAGCACCTCAGGAAGCCTAGGTGAGAGTAGTGCTTGAGGTCAGGAGTTCAAGACTAGCCTGGGTGGCAGAGTGAGATCCCATTTCTACAAAAAATAAAAAAATTAGCTGGGCATGGTGGCCCCTTGCCATAGTACTAGCTAGCTACTCAGGGGGACAAAGCAGACAGATGCTTGAACCCAGGAGTTCGAAGTTAACAGAAAGCTATGATCCCAACACTGCAATGCAGGCTGAATGACAGAAAGAGAACCCCTCTCTAAATAATAAATAAAATATGTGAATAGATAAAGTGCTACTCCAGGGAACATGTCATTAGTAAGAGAACAAAACAGTCTTATTGCTGATACAAAGCAGTTTTGGTGGCTAGTACAGAAGATCAAACCAGCTACAACATTCCATTAAACTAAAGCCTAATCCACAGCCTGGCTCTAACTCTCATCAACTCTATGAAGGCTGAGAAAGATAAAGAAGAAAAGTTTGAAGGTAGCAGAGATTGCTTCATAACATTTAAAGAAAAAAGGTATCTCAATTAACATAAAGTATAAGGTGAAGCAGGAAGAGCTAATGGAAATGATGCAGCAAGTCAGCCAGAACCTCTAGTTAAAATAACTAATGAAGGTAGCTATACCAAAACAACAGATTTTCCAGGCAGATAAACCAGCCTTCTATTGGAGTAAGATGCCACCAATGACTTTCAGTAGCTAGAGAGAAGTCAGTGAATAGCTTCAAAGCTTTAAAGGATATGCTAACTCCCTTGTTAGGGGGCAATAATATACCTGGTGACTTTAAGTGGAAGCCAATGTTTATTTACCATTCTTGAAATCCTAAAGCCCTAAATCTACTTTGTCATGATCTATAAATGTAATAACAAAGCTTAGATGACTGTACAACTGTTTACAGCATGGCTCACTGAATAATTTAAGCCCACTGTTGAGACCAACTGCTCAGAAAAAAAATTCCTTTCAAAATATTACTTCTTGGCTGGGCGCAGCGGCCCATGCCTATAATCCTAGCACTCTGGGAGGCTGAGGCAGGTGGATCATCTGAGCTCAAGAGTTCCAGATCACCTTGAGAAAGAGTGAGACCTCGTCTCTACCAAAAATAAAAAAACTAGCTGGGCGTTGTGGCAGGCGCCTACAGTCCCAGCAACTCAGGAGGCTAAGGCAAGAGAATCACTTGAACCCAAGAGTTTGAGGTTGCTGTGAGCTGTGACGCTACGGCACTCTACCGAGGGCAACAAAGTGAGTCTCTGTCTCAAAAAGAAAGAAAAAAATTACTTCTCATCGACAATGACAATCCATCTTGTCACCCAATGACATCCATCTGCTCTTGATGCAGATGTAGAAGGAAATTAACATTGTTTTTATGCCTAACATATATCAATTCTGCTGCCTATGGATCAAGTCTTATCATTTAAGAAATACATTTGTAAGGCTATAGCGACCACAAAAGGATTCACTATTTTAGATGCCATTAAGAACATTTATGTGGGTAGCGTCTATGACTCAGTGGGTAGGGTGTTGGCCCCATATACCAAGGGTGGCGGGTTTAAACCCGGCCACAGCCAAACTGCATCAAAAAAATAGCCGGGTGTTATGGTGGGTGCCTGTAGTCCCAGCTACTCAGGAGGCTGAGGCAAGATAATCGCCTAAGCCCAGGAGTTGGAGGTTGCTGTGAGCTGTGTGATGCCATGGCACTCTACCAAGGGCGATAAAGTGAGACTCTGTCTCTACAAAAAAAAAAGAACATTTGTGATTCGTAGGAGATAAAAATACCAACATTAATAAAAAGTTTGGAATAGGTTGATTCTAACCCTTATGAATAGCTTTGAGGAGTTCAAGATTTCAGTAGAGAAAATCACTGCAGGTGGGTTATAAATAGTAACAAAAAAGAATCAGAAGTAGAACCTGAAGATGTAATTGCTACAATGTTATGATAAAATTAACTAATGAGGAGATGCTTCTTATGGATGAGCAAAGAAAGTAGGTTTTTTAGATAGAATCTACTCTTGGTGAAGATGCTGCTAATGCTGGTTTGTTTAGTTTTTTTTAAATAGAAACGGGGTGGCACCTGTGGCTCAGTGGGTAGGTGACACTCATATACCCCATATACCGCAGGTAACAGGTTCAAACCCCACCCCAGCCAAACTGCAACAACAAAAAAATAGCCAGGCGTTGTGGCAGGCACCTATAGTCCCAGCTACTTGGAGTCTGAGACAGAAAATTGCCTAAGCCCAGGAGTTGGAGGTTGCTATGAGCTATGATGCCACAGCACTCTACTGAGGGCAATAAAGTGAGACTCTGTCTCTTTAAAAAAAAAAAAATTACTTTAAAATAAATAAATAAATAAATAGAAACAGGGTCTTACTCTGTCACCCAGGTCAGAGTACAACAGCATGATGAGAGCTCATTGCCACTTGAACTCCTGGGCTCAAGCAAATCTTGTACCTCAGCCTCTCTAGTAGCTGGGGCAAGTATACACTACTACACCTGGCTAATTTTTTTTATCTTCTGTAAAGACAAGGGTCTTGCTATGTTGCCCAGGCTGGTCTCAAACTCTAAGCCTCAAGTGATCTTCCTGCCTTGGCATCCCAAAGTGCTAGGATTACAGATATGAACCACGACACCCAGCCTATTAACATTGTGGAAATGACCACAAATAATTTAGAATATTACACAAATTCAGTTGATAAAGCAGTGGCAAGGTTTGAGAGAACTGATTTCAAGTTAAAAGAGGTTCTACTGTGGACAAAATGCTATCAAACAGCATTGGATGTTAAAGAGAGAGAAATCTCTCATGAAAGGAAATGTCAACCAATGTAGCAAATGTCACTGTTCTCGTTTTAAGAAATTGCCACAGATACTCCAACCTTCAGCATCCACAACCCCCATCAGTCAGCAGCCATTAATACTGAGGCAAGACCACCAGATTACAACTTGTTGAAGGCTTGGATGACTGTCAGTATTTTTTAGCAATCAGGAATTTTTAAATTATTTATGTATACTGTTTTCTAGACAAAATGCTACTATACACCTATAGAATGCAGTATACTATAAACATAAATTTTATATGCTTAGAAAACAAAAAACTCTTGTGACTCAATGCAACATTGGCTTTATAGCAATATTCACTTTATTGTGGCGGTTTGGAAGTGAAACTACAATACCACTGAAGCATGCCTACACCCAAGAAAATGAAAAACTTACACCTGACTATTCAGAGCAGATCATTCAAAATAGCCAAAAGTAGAAACAATCCAAACGTCCATCATCAGAGGAATGTATAAACAAAATGTACTACATCTATACTATGGAACATTATCTAGCAAGGTAAGAGAAATGGAATATTGATAATGTGGTACATATGAATGAACCTTGAAAACATTATGCTAAGTGAGAAAAACCAGACTTAAAAGGCCACATGTTGTTTGATTCCATTTACATGAAATATCCAGAATAGACAAATCTAGACAGACAGAAAGCAGGTAAATAAGAGGTTACCAGGGGCTGGAATGAGGAATGACAGCTTAATGGGTAAAGGGATTTCTTTAGAGATAATGAAAATATTCTAGAACTTGATAGTGGTGATGACAAAAGAAAAGTACAAATATACTAATACCACTGAATAATACAATTTTAAAAAGTCAAAATGAGAAATTTTCTGCTATGTGTACATTCCCACAGTAAAAATGAAAAAAAAAAAAAAAA
>NW_003852412.1:2323995-2327070 GCF_000181295.1 Otolemur garnettii | reverse complement strand
AAAAAAAAAAAATTCAGGGGAGTCCAACCTGTGGGCCACAAGATGATTTTGTGAGGACATTTTTTGTTTATCTGTGGTGTCAAATATCACAAAAAGTATGCACAAACTTTCTCTCTCTCTCTTTTTTTTTGGCTTGTATTTGTGTTGTTTACTGTGTGGTCCAAGACAACTCTTCATTCTTCCAACATGTGGCAGAGGGAAAAAACCAAAAGCTACATACCCTTGAATGTAATACAGTCTCAGGCCTCAAAGCAGCAAAGGTTTTCATAAGAACTAGTAAGTTTGATCATGATAAAGTACAATTTTCTAGCCTCAGCAAGAACGAGATTGCATCTCTACAAAAAAATAGAAAAATGAGCCAGGCATGGTGGCAAGTGCCTATAGTTCCAGCTTCTGGGGAGGGTGAGGAAAAAGGATTGCCTGGGCCCAGAAGTTTGAGGCAGCAGTGAGCTATGATGATCCCACTGCAGACTCTGTCTCAGAAAAAAAAAAAAGAAAGAAAGAAAAAAAAAAGTTCAATTTTTTTATATAACTCACTACAGATTAAAAATCTTATGCCATACTATTCGATATATTGTATACGATTAATATATTGTATACAATTAACATATTGTATTCAATATATTGAAAAGCTGCAGCATACACTTAAAAGGTTTTTGGTAACTTATTTGAAGCAAAATGTGATAAAGGAATTATATCATGATATATATATATTTCAATTTCAAATAATAGAACTTGTATTTAAAATACTTTTACTTAATCTCCGCTGTATTAGAGCTGAGAATTTGAAAATGTTTACATTGAAATGATACTCAAATAATTTAAACCTTAGCTTCTAGATAGTAACATTTTCTGTTACCTTTCAGTGTTTTATCACTGGAGACCTGAAAGCAGAGAAGGGAGTAAAAGGTAAGTCTAATCTAAAAGTAAGCCAACCTAAGAAATAAATATTGGGTCCAAAAGAACTTTTCATCCATCTCAAAATAGACTGACTTTCACTTGGTTAAGAAAACTCAATTGTTTCTTTAGATTCCTCACAGTTAATCCCATGCATTAGGAAGAGTTTGTATATAATAGCAGGCTGGCTAAAATGAATGTAATCACAAGTCCACAGATGCCTTAGTGAAACATCTATTCAGTAAAAGTAAATCATTTTGGAAACAAACTAAATAAAACATCACCAACTCCAGAATTAAGGAGGCCACATGTTAAAAGCATATAGAAGAGAGCAGAATAACAACATCTATTTAGTGGCATCTGTTACCTTTAGAAGCATTTTTAGAAAAGATTTTGAAGGTACTCAGATGCAACAGTGTGATTTAATGGTCTTTAGTGGGAAGAGTTTTTTTTTTTTTTTTTTTTTTTTTTTGAGACAGAGCCTCAAGCTTTCCCCCTGGGTAGAGTGCCATGGCATTACAGCTCACAGCAACCTCCAACTCCTGGGCTCAAGCGAGTCTCTTGCCTCCGCCTCCCAAGTAGCTGGGACCACAGGCGCCCGCCACAACGCCCGGCTATTTTTTGGTTGCAGCCATCATTGTTGTTTGGCGGTCCGGGCTAGGGATTCGAACCCGCCACCTTAGGTGTACGTGGCTGGCGCCTTAGCCGGTTGAGCTATAGGCGCCGAGCCAGTGGGAAGAGTTTTAATTAATACATTCATTGTATAGCAGGAGGGCGTGCAACAATCGTAGGATTTAGATAGGACAAAAGCACATACCAAAGGGCATGGGTCTCGAGCTATACTGCACGGATTTAAATCTCAACTTTGTGTTTTACTACCTATTAAGATTCAGTGGGTTTTATGGACAGTGCCTGTGACTCAGTGAGTAGGGCAACAGCCCCATATACTGAGGATGGCGGGTTCAAACCTGGCTCCAGCCAAATTGCAACAACAAAAAAAATAGCTGGGCGTTGTGGCAGGCACTTATAGTCCCAGCTACTCTGGAGGCTGAGGCAAGAGAATCGCCTAAGCCCAGGAGTTGGAGGTTGCTATGAGCTGTGATGCCACAGAACTCTACCGAGGGCAACAAAGTGAGACAGAAAATTAAGTGGGTTTTCAAGCTCTTTCTGCCTCAATTTTCTTATCTGTAACATTAATAAAACCATCTACCTCACAGGCTTTGTATGATAATGAGTTAATACACACAGAGGGCTAAAAGCAGTGAGTAGTACGTTCTCTTTAAATAACCTGTTAGTTGTTATATATTTGAAAGCTTTCCTCAGGCAAATAGCCACAAACATTGAGAGCTTTAAGATTATAAATATTTTTTTAAAACTTGTGGATTTTACTAGTTATTAAACTTAGTTTGCAAAAATTATATAAAGTCCTATCAGTTTAAGGATTATAGAAATAGTAAAGACAAAGTCTTCCACCCCTGCAAAGGAGACTAAGAGAAGAAAAGAAAAAAAAAAGTCCTCTATAGATGCATTTACTCCTGCTATACAGTGAATCTGAAATTTAAAACCTGTAGCTCAGCAGCTAAGGCACCAGCCACATACACCAGAGCTGGTGAGTTAGAACCCAGCCTGGGCCTGCCAAACAATGACAACTACAACCAAAAAAAAATAGCTGGAGTTGTGGCAGGCACCTATAGTCCCAGCTACCTGGGAGGCTGAGGCAAGAGACTTGCTTAAACCCAGGAGTTAGAGGCTGCTGTGAGCTGTGATTTCACAGCACTCTACTGAGGGTGACATAGTGAGACTCTATCTCAAAAAAAAAAAAAAAACCTTTCACTAAGAACCATCAAATCCAGATAAGTATGGATATACACATATACATCAACTGATTCATTCAACCACTCACTGAACAATGATCTATCATTTATCTAGATCTATTTCTAGTCCCTAGTCCTCATCTAGGTTTGTTTTTTATTTGGCATGTACAGCTTTGTATAGAATGCCTATTCTCAAAGACTGGCATTGCCAGTGGGGGAAAAATTAATTTCCAACCAGGTAAGACACTTTCAGATTTTAATAAATACTATGGGCTCGGCGCCTATAGCTCAACCGGCTAAGGCGCCAGCCACGTACACCTAAGGTGGCGGGTTCGAATCCCCAGCCCGGACCCGCCAAACAACA
>NW_003852412.1:2314330-2321385 GCF_000181295.1 Otolemur garnettii | reverse complement strand
GTCTCCTGCCTCCGCCTCCCAAGTAGCTGGGACCACAGGCGCCCGCCACAACGCCCGGCTATTTTTTGGTTGCAGCCGTCATTGTTGTTTGGCGGGTCGGGCTGGGGATTCAAACCCGCCACCTTAGGTGTACGTGGCTGGCGCCTTAGCTGGTTGAGCTATAGGCGCCAAGCCATTATCACTCAATTTTAACAGTGTCCCTTCTTTATCATACACTTGTAAGAAGACTGCCAATAAACTTAAAATGAAGCATTATATATTATAAAACATAGCTATTTTTCTTTATATCACTTTCATTTAGTTACAGAAGCACTTTCTCTCTTTACTACTGAGAAAGAGAAATACCTCCTGACATGTAACAGCTGACCTGATACTATCAGCTAGTCCTTGGTCTTACTTTAAGCTGGCCTGGCATTCAGAGAAGGGCACTAGTGTCCCCCTGCTATACTAAACTACTTCATAGAACATCAATATCAAACTAGGCCATTCTGTACCCATGTCAAGAAAAACTTGTAATCATGTCTAAACAAAGACAAAACATAATCATTGTCCAACCCAAGAAAGGCCAAATATCCCTTCTCCCAACTGATGGCTGCTTGGCTGCTGTATCTTTACAATTACAGCTTTAGCTTCACTCTAATCTGTTCTCTATATAGAAGAGATTAAGATATGCTATGATAAAATTACCCCCCACTTCTTGACAATACCCCCACCACAGTGAACTCACATTTTCTTTAACATTCCCCAATATTTTCAGACAAAAGCCAAAATCCTGTAAGTCTTTTTTTAACACCCTCTGGGACCTGGCACTTTGACTCCTTCATCCATGTACTGTCGTGTACTGTGGCCAATCCTTCCTTTTTCTCTCTTCCTTGAATAAAAAATAAAACACCCTCTGGGACTCTCATGAATCCCAGTAATATGAGTTTCGGCTCACTGCAAAATAACAGACCCAAATTGTTCAACTACGGGTGAGTCCCTGGTAGTTTTTGCCCGGAGGGCATGAACACCCACCCTACTGTCTCAGATGTTGACTGTAAGTTAACAACAGTCCCTACTGTTTCTGTACTCTAAAAACTACAGTAGTAAATACTACCGAGCAATCAAAACAGTCTAAACCAGAAATTATAAAACTGGAGGTAGGGCCTCAGTCTGTTACCTCAAACTCCTGTGCTCAAGTAATCCTTCTGCCACAACCTCCCAAGCAGCTGGGACTACCTGAGTGATCCACTAAGCCTGGCTAAATTTTGTATTTTTCTTTTCATTTTTTTCTTTTATTTTGAGACAGAGTCTTACTCTGTTGCCCTCGGTAGAGTGCCGTAGCATCACAGCTCACAGCAACCTCAAACTCTTGTACTTAAGCAATTCTCTTGCCTCAGGCTCCCAAGCAGCTAAGACTACAGGCATCTGCCACAATGCCCGGATATTTTTTGGTCACAGTTGTCATTGCTGTTTTAGCAGACCCAGGCTGGACTCAAACCTGCCAAGCCCCAATGTATGTGGCCAGCGCCCTAACCCCCGAGCTATGGGCACCAGGTCTAAATTTCCTATTTCTTGTAGAGACAGGGTCTCATATGTTGCCCAGGCTAGTCTGCATGAACCTATAATTCTGGCCTATAAAATATTTGATGAAAGAAACTAAAGAAGTACAAATAAATGGGAAGATATGCTGTGTTCATGGTTTGGAAAAAAAAAAATCAGTATTGTTAAAATGTCCATATAATCCAAAGTGTTCTACAGATTTGATGGAATCCCTATCAAAATTTCAATGACATTTTTCACAGAAATAGAAAAAGCAATCTTAAAAGTCATATGGAGTCACAGAAGACTCTGAATAGCCAAAGCAATGTAGAACAAATGGAACAAAGTTGCAGGCATCACACTACCTGACTTTAAAGGACAGTCAAGGACTGTCTCTTCTACAAAAAATGGTATTGGGTCAAATGGCTATCCACGTGCAAAAGAATAGAGTTAGACCCTCAATTTATACCATACATAAAAATCAGCTCAAAATGGTTTAAAAAACATAAATCTAACACCTGAAACTAAAAAAAGAAAAAAAAACTACTAGAAGAGGGCGGTGCCTGTGGTTCAAGGAGTAGGACTCCATATACCAGAGGTGGTGGTTCAAACCTGCCCAGGCCAAAAACTGCAAAAAAAAAAAAAACTCCACTGGAAGAAAACAGGGGGAAGGCTCCATGACATTCTGAATCTTGGCAATGGTATGGGCAATAACTTTTTGGATATGACCCCAAAAGTACAAGGCAATAAAAGGAAAAATAGCTGAATGTAATTAATATCAAACTATGGGGGGGGGCAGTCATGGAAGAAGCGGAGGCCGGTGGTTATGATGCCCACTGCGGCCCTGAGCAGCCCCAAGCACTGCTGGCCGAAGCGGACACGCTGCTGTTTGCTTTCGACAGCATGCTGTTGCACAGCAAGATGGCCGTGCCCAGCATGCCCAAGGCCCTGAGAGTGCTGCGGGCCCATGGAAAGAGACCGGGCTCCATCACCAACGACAGCAGTAAGACCCACGAGGCCTATGCCGATAAGCTGCGGCGCTTGGGCTTTGGCAGCCCAGTGGAACCCATGCCAGCCTGGAGGTTTCGGCAGGGCCTACTGCACAGTGCTCAACCTGCGCCAGCACTTGACCAGCATGCCTGTGCCCAAGGCCTACGTGCAGGGCAGCCTGGCCCTGGCCGCAGAGCTGGAGGCCATGGGAGTCGCCAATGTAGGCATGGGATCTGACTCTGTAGGGCAACTGGCTGGATGCACCACTTGAGCCCTACATGCACACGGTAGTGGTTGGCTTCAACCTGCACTTCAGCTACATGAAGCTCATGAAGGCCCTGCGGTACCTGTAGCAGCCTGGCTGCCTGTTCTTGGGGACCAACATGGACAACCAGCTCCTGCTCCAGAACAGCCTCTTCATCACGGTACCGGCTGTCTGGTCCAAGTCATGGAGATGGAGGCCCAGTGCCAGGAGGATATTATAGGGATGCCCAGTCGCTTCATCTTCGACTGTGTGTCCCAGGAGTACTGAATCAACCCTGAACACACCCTCATGGTGGGAGAACGTCTGAACACAGACATCGTCCTGGGCATCACCTGTGGCCTGAAGACTATCCTGACCCTCACTAGAGTCTCCACTCTGGGGAACGTGAAGAGCAATCAGGAAAGTGACTGTACCATCTAGAAGAAAATGGGTCCCTGACTTCTATGTTGACAGCATAGCCAACCTTTTGCCTGCCCTTCAATGTTAAAGATTTAGTGTCTTCAATCTCCAGAATAAAAAAAAACTGAAAATCAGTTACCCAAATTTATAAGTGGGGCTTGAGCATATGTTCAGCTACCTAGCTTCAGAGGGTGTAACTGGAGTTAAGCAAAGGGAGCGGTTAACCTTGTAAGTAAACATTTTGAGGATGATTTTGTTTACAGATGCTTCTATTCTAAGATGCACTTTTAAGCTTAGGGGCATTGAGGGGGTGAGGGGGTGGGTTTTGGGCCTTGGGTGTTGGCAAGGGCAGCCTCAGCAGGGCTTGCTAATGGACTGAGGAGTGTCTAGAGATGGTTGGTCATTTATTTTGCTGGGAAATTTATTCAAGTATCAAACCCCCTGAAGAACCGAGGAGGGGGCTGATTATTGTGATTGTTGTGAGAAGCTTTCACTGAAGCAAACAAGGTTCCATCAGTGTGACTGTCCAGCAGCAAAGCCTCCTGCACCTCACTGCAGGAAGTGAGTGGAGGAGGAGGGCCGCTCCCAGTTAGGGTCTTCCTGCCCTTGAGGTTTGGGGTGCTGCCATTGCCACCCTTCCCTACTTCTTTGAAAACCACTCTGATGTCACACTTGAGTGTCTATTCTGTTTCAGATACCCAAGGCTGCTGCTGTTCATATATAGTTACTCAGTTTGGCAAACTCAGCCCAGCTAAACCTCAGCTCTCTCAAGTTTAAACTTAGGTGATTTGGACTGAGTATATTGTTGGCTGAGTGGCCAAGAGGGGATAGATGCTTTCACTGAACTCTGGGCTTCTGAGCAGTGTCAATACCAAAATACTATTTTTTAAACTTTCAAGCAACATTGTCAAGTGGTGGGATTAAATCTTAAGCCTGTTGATTTAAAAAAAGAAATTAAACTATAAAGCTCCTACACATCCAAAGAAACAATCAGCAGAACTAAAGAAACAACCTATGGAATTAAAGAAAATGTTTGCAACTACACTTCTGATAAAGGGTTAATATTCAAAATATACCAGGAACTAAAAAAACTCAAAAGCAAAAAAATCAAATAACTCCATTTAAAAATGAGCGAAGGATCTGTATTGATATTTCTCAAAAGACGACAAACAAATGACCTACAGGTACATGAAAAAAATGTTCACCATTACTAACCACCAGAAAAATGCAATTAAAACCACAGTGAGATATACTTCACACTTGTTAAAACACATATTCTCAAAAAGACAAAAAATAAGTGCTGGTAACAATGTGGAGAAAGGGAAACACCTGCATACTGCTGGAGGGGTGTAAATTACTGCAACCATTATGGAAAACAGTATGGAGATTCCTCAAAAAATTAAAAACAGAATTACCACAGGACTCAGCACTGTCAGTACTGGATAATGCATATCTCAAAGAAATGAAATCAGTATGTTGAAGAGTTAGCTATATTCCCGTATTTATTGCAGCATTATTCACAACAGTCAAGATTCAGAATCAACCTATGTGATCATCACTAATGAACGAGTAAGGAAAAGGCAGTATTTATACACAATGGAATACTATTCAGCCTTTAAAAAGGAAGAAAATTCTGTCATTTGCAACAACATGGCTGAACCTGGAGGATATTGTGTTAAGTGAAATAAGACAGGAACAGAAAGAAAAATACCACATGAACTCACTCACATATGAAATCCTAAAACAGCAAACCCACAGAAGCAGAGAGCAAAAAATGGTGGTTACCAAAGGCTGGGCTGGGGAGGTAGGGATGGAAGATTAAAATATGTTGTTCATAGGGTACCAAAATCTAGTTAGGATAAGTAAGTACAAGGGATCTATTATAAAACATGGTGACTAGAGTTAATAACAATGTAGAGACTAATTATACTTATCTTCTACCTACTTTAAGCTATCATACATTTTATATACATAAACAAATTCCAAGCCCAGACTATAATTTTAAATTTCACTGTATTTTATAATGAAACAGGTTACAAAAACTTCAAAGTAGAAAAAAATTGCCTTTACATTTATGTAAAATAAATACAATAATTTACAATTGATTACAATTTGACTTTTTATTTTTATATTTTTATTTGTGAAATACACTAAAATCTTAATAATTAAACATGCTTCCAAGCACAAGAAAATCAGGGGAAAAAAATCTTACCATTCTTGCTGACATCCAGTTCCCTGAGATTAATAAGATTTGCAATGGATGCTGGTAATGTTGTTAAATCATTGTCAGGCAAACTCAGTTTGTGTAGAGACTGACAGTTAAAAAGTTGCTATTGGAAAAAATGAGGAAAATTTTGATTATATATTTCCTTAAATATTTCATGTACTTTTATACAAATAAATAATATTAGTTATATTAAATGTGAACGACGTATACCTTCTCTAAACACCCGGAAAGATCTCTCATAGTTCTGGTCATACTAATATGTATCTAAGTACAACTGAACCATTCAGAATAATTTACGCCTTTATATCTACACCTTAAACAAAATACACTTAGTAAGAATAAGTATATGGTTGTATGTTCTCTTAAGGTAGTCAAAAAAAAAGTGACTATTAAATATGATAAACTGCAGAACTTGTCTTTCAAGCAAAATTAGCACTCCAAATGAAACTCTTATTAAGAGCATTCTTCCAAAAATGTAAAATCAGGCCAGGTGCAGTGGCTCATGCCTGTAATCCTAGCACTATGGGAGGATGAGGTGGGTGTACTGCTTGAGCACACAGAGTTCAAGACCAGCCTGAGCCAAAGTGAGACTTCATCTCTAAAAAAAATAAAACAGGCAGCGCCTGTGGCTCAGCTAATAGGCCACTGGCCCCATATACGGAGGGTAGCAGGTTCAAACCCAGCCCCGACCAAACTACAACAAAAAAATAAAATAGCCAGGCATTGTGGTGGGCACCTGTAGTCCCAGCCACTTGGGAGGCAGAGACAAGAGAATTGCCTAAGCACAAGAGCTGGAGATTGCTATGAGCTGTGATGCCACTGCGCTCTACTGAGGGCAACAAAGTAAGACTGTCTCTAAAATAAAATAAAACAGCCAGGCATTGTGGTGGGTGCCTCTAGTCGCTGCTATTTGGGAGGCTGAAGTAAAAGAAAAGAATGTGAGGTCATGGTTAGCTGTGATGCCTCAGCACTCTACTGAGGACGACAAAGTGAGACTCTTGTCTCAAAAAACAAAACAAAACAAAAATGTAAAATCATTAGGTACAAGAGAGAGAAATGATTCAGTTATTTCTTAAAGCAAGACTTTCTCTCTTCAACACAGACCAGACCAAGATCACACAAATGGTGACCAAAGAAGAGACTAATCCTGGTTTTCTGTCTTCTCTAAGAGAAATGAGAACTGGCTAAAGGGAGATAAATTACTTGCTGAAGAACATATAAGGAAGAATAGTAAATTACAAAGCAATCTACCACAACCAAGGAATGTAGTTCATAAGGATGCAAACAGCAACAATTAATGTTTTATCCATAGCCATACACAGATTTCTCAGTAAAGTAACCTAGGATAGCAGTGGCTTTCAAATATTTTTAACAGTAGCCACTTAAAAAAAAGTCTTTTACATACTGCTATTCAGTATGTGTATACACACACACACTCAAATCTAAAATAATGAACAACAGCTATATGGAACACATCCACCCTATTTTATATTCTTTTATAATTTTATAGCTAAGTTTGATAGATTAAATAAAGAATGTCCATTTAAATTTGAATTTCAGATAAACAACAAATAACAATTTTGGTATAAGAATACCCTATATATTGTATGAGACACATTTATATATTTAAAAAGTATTCCTTATTTTACATTT
>NW_003852412.1:2309112-2314129 GCF_000181295.1 Otolemur garnettii | reverse complement strand
GGGCTGGGGATTCGAACCCGCCACCTTAGGTGTACGTGGCTGGCGCCTTAGCCGCTTGAGCTATAGGCGCTGAGCCTATTTTACATTTCTAATGTAATTGAGTTTCCTATTTTTATTTTCTAATTCTTGTAATCCAAATTTATAATTCACTTTTTCACAATGCTGGCCACATATACAAAATTGATTTTTATGAGCCACCAAGATTTCTACCTAGATGAGTTTCAAAACCACTGCTCCTTGGGTGGCAAAATATCCAAACAATTAAAAGCCACTGTAGCTTTTTTATAAACACAGACCATTAGGTACAGGATAGCAAGGAACTGGGAATTAAAAAATATTGAAAAAAAGATCAGGCACTGCGGCTTATGTCTGTAATCCTACACCCTGTGAGGCTGAGGCAGGTGGATTACCTGAGCTCAGGAGTATGAGAACAGCCTGAGCTAGAGCAAGACCCTGTCTCTAAAAATAGCCCTCTAGGGAGGCGCCTGTGTCTCAGTGGGTAGGGCACTGGCCCCATATACCAAGGGTAGCAGTTTCAAACACATCCCGGGCCAAACTACAACAAAAAAATAACTGGGCGTTGTGGTGGGCACCTATAGTCCTAGCTACGTGAGAGGCTGAGGCAAGAGAATCGCCTAAGCCCAGGAGTTGGAGGTTGCTGTGAGCAGTGTGATGCCATGGCACTTTACCAAGGATGATAAAGTGAGACTCTGTCTCTACAAAAAAAATTAAAAATAAAAAACAAATAAAAAATAGCCCTCTAAAAATAGCCAGGTGTGTGGCCAGCACCAATAGTCCCAGATACTAGAGAGGCTGAGTCAAGAAGATCACTTGAGCCCAAGAATTTGATGTTGCTGTGAGTTGACTTCAGGGCACTCTACTAAAGGCGACAAAGTGAGTCTCTCTCAGAAAAAAAATTAAAATGTTTTAATAAAGAAATAAGGAGAGGCTCGGCACAATGGTTAGGGCACCAGCCACATACACCAAGGCTAGTGGGTTGGAATCTAGCCAGGACCTGCTAAACAACAATGACAACTATGACAAAAAAAATAGCCAGGCGTTAGGGTGGGCGCCTGTAGTCCCAGCTACTTGAGAGCCTGAGGCAAGAGAATACTTAAGCCCAAGAGTTTGAGGTTGCTGTGAGCTGTGATGCCACCGCACTATACCAAGGGTGATGTAATGACACTTTGTCTCAAAAAAAAAAAAAAAAAGAAACAAGGAGATAATCTGAGTGTTTTAGAGCAATAAACCAACTTCTTCGTTCTAATTATTACATTTCAGAAACACAAATCCTTCAAATCCTTCCAAACAAATTATAAATGGAGGAAAACAGAATACCTGTACACTCTCTGCAAAGTTGTTTAACAATAAATTATAATATAGTTGCAACTAAAAAAACAATTACCCTCAATCTCTTATGAAAAGTAGAAAAAATAGCATTATGTGTTTATCCAGTTTATTGGCTTTAGAAATTGCAGTTTCATTATCTGCCTAATACCGAATAACTGAAATTAAATACACAAGTACTCAAGCAAATAACTTAAAGAGGTATAGACTTTTTTTTTTTGGAGACTGAGTCTCACTTTGTGGCCCTGGGTAGAGTGCTCTGGTGTCACAGCTCACAGCAACCTCAAAATCTTGGGCTTAAGTGATTCTCTGGTTATTTTTTAGAGACAGGGTCTCATTCTAGCTCAGGCTGGTCTTGAACCTGTGAGCTCCGGCCATCTGCCTGCCTTGGCCTCCAGTAGTGTTGGGATTACAGGCGTCAACAACTGCGCCTGGCCTAAGAGGTACAGACTTTTTAAATCTGTTTTTAAAAATCGGAATCATCTATATACCTCAAGATAAAATTAAACCCAAAAGTTGAAACAGAACACACATATATGTGGTCAAGGAGAATATCATATTTTTAGGTATAAAAATAATGTATTCGGCTTAGCACCTGTGGCTCAAGTGGCTAAAGCACCTTCCACATACACCTAAGGTGGCAGGTTCGAATCTAGCCCGGGCCCACCAAACAACAATGATGGCTGCAACCAAAAAATAGTGAGGCGTTGTGGCGGGCACCTGTAGTCCTAGCTACTTGGGAGGCTGAGGCAGGAGACTCGCTTAAGCCCAGGAGTTGGAGGTTGCTGTGAGCTGTGATACTACAGTACTCTACCCAGGGGGATACCTTGAGGCTCATAATGTATTCTTGTTCTTGAAATAATTAGCATACCTTTGGAAGCTCTTCAATCTGATTAGCATCTAAATAGAGCTCCTCCAAAGTTTTTTCAAAAGTAAAAATCTCTTTGGGAACCTGTTCCAAACTGCAATGAGAATAATCAAGGGTAGTGACAGTCTCCTCTTCCCCTCGTAGGCAGCGACATGGTACCAACCGCACAAACAAACTTCGTTTTGTAGTCATTTTTAGATACTGCAATATTCAAATAAAAATAAATTTAATTGAAACATATACATCATAACAATTTTTCAAAACAAATTATTCCAACTTATGACAATTTATGTCACAGATAACGCTTCTCCTGACGTTAGGTGCGCACCTAATGAACCCATTTTAACATTGCTTTAATACTCACATTTGTACTTAACAGAATTTCAAATTAAACTCAACACTTCAGTACCTTACAAAACAATCTGTAAAGTAACCATTTATATGCTTCTACAAAAAAAAGTTCTCAACAAAAATAGCCTAGTATGATGGGGTGGCACCTGTGGCTCAAAGGAGTAGGGCGTCGGCCCAATATACTGGAGGTGGCAGGTTCAAACCTGGCCCCAGCCAAAAACTGCAAAAAAAAAAAAAAAGCCCTAGTATGACGAAGATTTTTTTTTAACTCCTGGCTCTAAGACTTCAATGTTTCTTAACTAAGAACTTTATGTGCAAATTTAATAGGTAATAGGAATACAAAGATGTTTTCAGGTCTTCTTAACTGGCCTTCAGGTATTAATAACTGTTTTTAACTTTTCTATGGTCTCAGTGCCTATAGCTTAAGCGGTTAGGGCGCCAGTCACATACACTGGAGCTAGTGGGTTTGAATCCAGCCTGGCCCGCCAAACAACGATAACTACAACCAAAAATAGCCGGGCACTGTGGCAGGCGCCTGTAGTCCCAGCTACTCAGTAAGCTGAGGCAACAGAATCACTTAAGCCCAAGAGTTGGAGGTTGCTGTGAGCTGTGATGCCACAACACTCTACCCCAGGGTTAAGCTTGAGACTTTGTCTCAAGAAAAAAAAAAAAAAACTTTTCTATGATTCTCCCACATGAAAATTCCCACCTGTTCCAAGTGTATTTTCTATCAGTTAAATATTGGCCTTACAGTTTTTTTAAAAAGCTTATAAGGGGCGGCGCCTATGGCTCAGTGGGTAGGGGGCCAGCCCCATATACCGGGGGTGGTGGGTTCAAACCCGACCCCGGCCAAACTGCAACAAAAAAATAGCCAGACGTTATGGCAGGTGCCTGTAATCCCAGCTACTCAGGAGGCAGAGACAAGGGAATCGCCTAAGCCCAGGAGTCGTAGGTTGCTGTGAGTTGGGTGATGCCACAGCACTCTACTGAGGGCGATAAAGTAAAAGACTCTGTCTCTACAAAAAAATAAATTAATAAAATAAAATAAGCTTATAGGCCTTAAATGTGTTTAAGGTTACACACTGAATCATAAGCCTCCTTAAATAAGGTACAGATTGCAAATTAATTGAAGGAAAAGGCCAATTCCAAATTAGTAAAACTTCTTAAGAACAATTTTATTAAGTATATAATATATGTACATAGGTTAATTCCAACTAGTCTAAGATAGGCTCAGCATCATAGCTCAGTGGTCAGGGTGTCAGCCACACACACCAAGGCAGTCCCCAGCCTGCTAAACGACAACAACAACAACTGCAACAACAACAAAAAATAGCCAGACATTGTGGCGGGCACCTGTATTCTCAGCTACTGGGATGCTGAGGCAAGAGAATGGCTTAAGCCCAAGAGTTGGAGGTTGCTATAAGCTGTGACACCTTAAGCCCAAGAGCTGGAGGTTGCTGTGAGCTGTGACACCACAGCACTCTACCTAGGGCAACGCAGTAAGACTCTCAAAAAAAAAAAAGGGCAGCGCCTGTGGCTCAAAGGAGTAGGGCACTGACTCCATATGCCAGAGGTGGCGGGTTCAAACCCAGCCCTGGCCAAAAATTGCAAAAAAAACCCCCACCAACTTGGCTAAGACTATATTAGCACAGAGACCCACTTTACTAACTATAAATAATGAGTAGTGTTATCAATTTATTATATGTAAAATGATCAGTTTGTATTCTAGCAGAAGACTCTATTAATATAGTTATCAGGCCAGGTGTGATGGCTTAGGCCTGTAATCCTAGCACTTTTGAGACCCTGAAGTGGGAAGATGACTTGAGGCCAGGAGTTCGGATATGACAGGGTACGCCTGTAGTCTTAGCTACTTAAGAAGGTAGGCAGGAGGATCACTTGAGCCCAGGAGTTCAAGGGTGCAGTGAGCTATGGTTGCACTCCAGCCTAGGTGAGAGAGCAAGGCTCCAGTCTCCAAAAAAAAAAGGTATTAGATTACTTCTAATCAGGAAAAAGACTAGGTTAAAGCCCATTGAAGTCTGAGGAACAAAATATAAGGAAATATCAAAAAGCTTAGCAATTTAAACAAATACAACATTTTAATACAAAGTAAACAAAATATTAAAAAATAATCCATGTGCTGACTCAAATAACTGATGCTTTCACCTCCTCAAAATCTTGGCTTAATAAACCACTACTGATTGAGATTTTTCACCTCAGTTATTTGGGTTGACACATGGATAAATAAAACATCAAGTGCTTAAATAAAAACAGAATCAGTACTAATGATTTTCCTTTTGCCTCAGGCTACAATATGGATTCATAAGGCACTATTTCTAACTCAGAATTCTAATTCTTTTTTTTTTTGAGACAGAGCCTCAAGCTGTCCCCCTGGGCAGAGTGCCGTGGCATTACAGCTCACAGCAACCTCCAACTCCTGGGCTCAAGCGAGTC
>NW_003852412.1:2288612-2308396 GCF_000181295.1 Otolemur garnettii | reverse complement strand
AGTATGGGGCTTTCACATGCAATCCGAAATGCTTCCATCAAACTGATCAACAGAGCCTTCATGTCATTTTCTCAGTTATTGTTTTAAAACGTTCACTTTCTACTCTTAGAAAGATTCACTTGTACCCCTGTAAGATAAACTTCAGAAGTGAACCTCAAACTCTTGGGCTTAAGCAATTCTCTTGCCTCAGCCTCCCAAGTAGCTGGAACTACAGGCATCTGCCACAACGCCTGGCTATATTTTGGTTGTAGTTTGTCACTGCTATTCGGCAGGCTGGATTCGAACCCGCCAGCTCCAGTGTTATGTGGCTGGCACTCTAGCTGCTGAACTACAGGTGCCAACCTGATATGCTAAGTTCTTTAGATAATAAACTATATGCATATTCTTATTTCATCCTCACTACAACTTTCTACCATTTTTCTATAAAGAAACTGAGTTTTAGTTTTGTACTCCCTTTTTTGTAAAGAGATGGTGCATCTTACTATGATGTCCAAACTGGTCTCAAACCACTGGGCTCAAGAAATCCTCCTGTCTAGGAGTTCCAAGTAGCTAGAACTACTGCTTTTTTATATTGCTTCTCAACACAGAATGATATTTTAAACCGATACCTGAACTAAAGTTCTCAAAGCAATTCAGGTATCAGTTGGTCTTTGCTACATACTTTACACTTTTCCTTCAAGATTTACAAAAACAAACTTTAGTGTCAGACATCAAATGTTTCCATCTAAAATCTCTGGCAACAAACATACAGAAAAGTTTACCAAATACAAACATTACCTACGTTTACATTAAGGCATGTTTAACTGAAAAAATAAACAGTTCATCTAATAAATAAGAACACTTTAATTGCTAAAGGAGATTTTAGCTTATACTTACATGCTTATGAAATCATTTTTTAAATTTTAAAAATGAATACAACACTTCTTGTTCTAGGTATTTTAGGAATACAACTGAGTTAGGAGGACACTTTAAGAATAGGAAAGAATTCTATCTACTCTGTCCAATATGGTAGCCGCCTCTAGATATGTGGCTATTTAAACTTAAAAGTTAAGTAAAATCAAAAATTCAGTTTCACAGTCACACTAAGCACACTTATTATAAATGCTCAATAGCCACCTGTAACTAGTAGCTACCATATTAAAGAAGTATACACTGTAACTAGTAGCTACCACCTTGAAGAAGTAAAAAGTATTTAGTATACACTACATGTAGAAGTCCTGTATACTAAAAACTGCTGATTGCTAAATAAAGGAAGGGGACCTTAATCCCTGAGGGAAGAGGAAGAAGGAACTATTATGAAAAAGATGTAAATGAGTAACACGCCCCCCCCCCAAGAAATCCTCCCATGGGGGGGGGGCCTGTGGCTCAAGGGAGTAGGGCACCAACCCCATATGCTGGAGGTGGTAGGTTCAAACCCAGCCCCCGCCAAGAAATGCAAAAAAAAAAGAAATCCTCCCATAATGATACAAGAAAATACTCCAAAAAGCTTCTTCTAACCTGGTCTAAACAGGAAGTGATCAACATGGCTGAAATTTAGGGATATGATACTTTATAAACTACAAGTGACAAAGTAAACCTAAGAATCTTTTCATCACGGGTGGAGCCTGTGGCTTAGTGGGTGGGGCACCGGCCCCATATACTGAGGGTGGTGGGTTCAAACCTGACCCCAGCCAAACTGCAACAAAAAATAGCCAGCATTGTGGTGGGCACCTGTAGTCCCAGCTATTCAGGAGGCTGAGGCAAGAGAATCACCTAAGCCCAAGAGTTGGAGCTTGCTGTGAGCTGTGACAGCACAGCACTCTACTAAGGGCGACAAAGACTCCGTCTCAAAAAAAAAAAAAAAAAAAAGAATAAATCAAAAACTTTCTACCAAAAGAAATTAAAGCTACTTACCACTGGGTTGAATTTATCTCCCTGATGTTCCTTAATTGAGCCAACATTCTGTGGAAAACAAAGAGAACCAAACTTAACAATAAAAATGGATCTTTATGACTGTAAGATAATTTCTAATTTACATCAAAAACTAAATTGAACTTCTCAAAAACTGACCATTATAAACTGGAAATAGCATAACAAAAGATTAGCTTCTTAAAAACACACATGGGGGCTCGGTGCCTGTGGCTCAAGTGGCTAAGGCGCCAGCCACATACACCCAAGGTGGCAGATTCGAATCCAGCCTGGGCCCGCCAAACAACAATGACGGCTACAACCAAAAAATAGCCAGGCATTTGGGCGGGCGCCTGTGGTCCCAGCTACTTGGGAGGCTGAGGCAGGAGACTCACTCAAGCCCGGGAGTTAGAGGTTGCTGTGAGCTATGATGCCAAAACACTCTACCCAGGGGGACAGCTTGAGGCTTCTGTCTCAAAAAAAAAAAAAAAAAAACCACATATGGGTGCATGTGCACACACACACACACACACACACACATTTGCCAGCTTCTAAGAATAAATGACTAGCTTTTTAACAAGTAGGTTGTTCATACACTTGTAAACTACTGAGAGCTCCATCATATCCAAAAATACCTTTCCAGAAACAATTTTTTAAAAAATATCTTTCCATACACCACTAAAATGCCTGTTATTTGAATTTACTGAGAAGTAACAAAAAATTTTTCATAAATGCTAGTCACCAATTATAATTAAATTTTGTAGTTTTCTGATGGTTCTATGTGTCAGGCACTATTAATCACTTATGGGATTTATTTTCCCCTTTAAGAATCTTGACTGTTCAGGATGGTGATAGGCCCAGCTCAATATTCACTTTTGTATTTTCCACATGTGGAGAGGTGGACAGGGTATAAGTGACACAGTGAAGATCAAAGATGTGTACTCTGAAGTCTGCTTTGGAAGTGGTATAGGGAATAATTCTGGGAAAGCATTTGCTTTCCTGATAAATGGGAACAAATGTGTCTAACATCACTACTCTCTCACTTTTCTGGCCTTAAATCTATACATGATGTCTACTGCTGAACAATCATCCTATTACCTTAAGTCAATAACCCTGAGGATTTAAAACTAACCAATAAATAAGACTGACAGGAAAAAAAATGTACTGGAGGTCTCAAACAGCATTGCTTAGCAGCTGTACCAATGCTAATTACTATCTACTTCTGGATTTCTTATTATGTAAAAAAACTATTACAAATCCTGTTGTTTGCTTAAACCACTGCTAGGTTTTCTGTACTTAGAGCCAGCACATTTCAAAATGAAACAGCCTAAAACCCCAAACCACGGTCTTAATAAAAAGTATACAGGCCAGGTAAAGTGGCTCACACCTGTAATACAAGTACTCTGGGAAGCCCAGTCAGGTGGACTACCTGAGCTCATGAGTTCAAGAACAGCCTGAGCAAGAGCAAGACCCCGTCTCTAAAAATAGCCGGGTGTTGTGGCAGGCGCCTGTAGTCCCAGCTACTTGGGAGGCTAAGGCTAGAGGATCTTTGAGTCCAAGAGTGGGAGGTTGCTGAGAGTTATGACACCACAACACTCTACTGGGGGCAACAAAGTGAGACTCTGTCTCAAAAAAAAATTAAGAAGTACATTCATCATAAATAATCTTTTTCTTAAAAATTCAGAGTAGGCTTGTTACCCATACCACAGTGGTTACAGTGCCAGCCACATACGCCGAGGCTGGAGGGCATGAAACCGGCCCAGGCCAACTAAGCAACAATGACAACTGCAACAAAAAATAACCAGGCGTTGTGGCCAGTGCCTTGTAGTCCCAGCTACTTGGGAGGCTGAAGCAAGAGAATCACTGAAGCCCAAGAGTTTGAAGATGCTGTAAGCTGTGACACCATAGCACTCTACCCAGGGTGACAGCTTGAGACTCTGTCTCAAAAAATAATAATCATAATCATAAAAAAGTAAAATACTCTAAGAACCAAGTGATTCTGACTACATACAGCAATATACTATACTAAGCAGGTATGTGTTTCTCCTCCCATCTTAAAATCATCTCTCTCTATAGCTGCCAACCTATTGCTCTGCTCTCTTTTACAGCAAAATTCCTCAAAAAAGTTGTCCATATTCACTGTCTTAAAATTATTCTATCAGTTGTTCTTAAATCCACTCCAATCATACTTTTGTCCCCATATTTCAATGAAAATTGTTCTTCAAAGGTCACCAGCAAGTCAGGCGCACTGGCTCATGACTGTAATTAATCCTAGCATTCTGGGAGGCTGAGGTCGGCAGATTACTTGACTAGCCCGAACAAGAGCAAGACTTTTCTACTAAAAACGGAAAAACTAGCTGAACATGGTGGATACACCTCTAGTCCTAGCCACTGGGGAGGCCGAGGCAAGAGGATGACTTGAGCCTAAGCATCTGAGGTTGCTATGATCTATGGTGTCATGGCACTCTACCCAGAGTTACAGAGTTAAATACTGTCTCAAACAAAACAAACCAAAAAGCCCATAAAGGCCTCCAAAACAAACAAAACCCAGAAAGGTCACCAGCAGTGTGCACACTGCTAAATCCAAAAGACAATCTAATTCACATCTCATTTGCCTTATCAGCAGCATCACTTCCCTTTCCCTATACAAATTTTTTTTTTTCTTTTTTTTTTTTTTTTTTTGTGACAGAGCCTCAAGCTGTCACCCTGGGTAGAGTGCCGTGGCCTCACAGCTCACAGCAACCTCCAACTCTGGGCTCAAGCCTGCCTCCGCCTCCCAAGTAGCTGGGACCACACGTGCCCGCCACAACGCCCAGCTATTTTTTGGTTGCAGCCATCATTGTTGTTTGGCAGGCCTGGGCTGGATTCGAACCCGCCACCTTAGGTGTATGTGGCTGGCACCTTAGCCACCTGAGCCACAGGCGCCGAGCCTACAAATTTTCTTTACTTAGCTTCCAAAACACCATACATCCTTCTATAGTTTTATACTTATACCACTGGTCATATTTCAGTCTCCTTTGCTAGTTGCTCCTCTTTATGTCACCTTTTTATTTTATTAGGGGTAGAGTGGGTAGGGACACACACACAGGGTCTTGCTCTGTTACCCAAGGTAGAATGTAACACTGTCATCATAGCTCAGTGCCACCTCCTCCAAATCCTGGGCTTCACGATCCTCCTGCTTCACCTTCCTGAGTAGCTGGGACCACAGGAACATATACCACCATACCTAGCTAAATTCTCTTTTTTTGTTTATTTATTTGTTTCCTGCAGAGATGAGGTCTCTCTCATAATCTGGTTGGTCCTGAATTCCTGGCCTCAAGCAATCCTCCCATCTCAGCCTCCCAAACCACCAAGATTACAGGCATAAGCTGCCACACTCAGCCCACACCAACCTTTTAACACATTCTATTGAAAACACAACAAAGATCTTGGCCTTCTTTTCTATATATACTCATATCCTTGGCGACTATCTAGTATCAATTCTTTTTTTTGTTTATTTGTTTTCTTTTTGAGATAGAATTTGTTTTCTTTTTGTTGCCCTCAGTACAGAGATATAACAGTATAAATAAAAAGTATCTTTAAAAGAATTTAAAATTTCTAAGTTCCATGGAATAGTGATGTTTTATTATGCAACTTTCTACAAAACCATAAATCATAAAATTTTCTCAAGAAATAGGAAATATTTAATTATATTAACAAATTATGTTTGTCAAAATTACTTCTCCAGAAGACCCAAGTGCTTGCAAACTTTCAGAGTATGAAATTTGATCACAAGGTTTGAGACTCACAAGAAACATGGAAAATCTCAAATTTAATGTAACTCCAATATCAAGACCTCTCAAAGTCAATGTAGAGTGAACACATAACATTCAGAATCAAGAATATATCAAAAACCCCAGCAGTTTAGGAGGCAAAGACAGGTGGATGGCTTGAGGCCATGAGCGGGCTTCATAGACCAGCCTGGACAATGTAACAAGACACTGCATGTACAAAAAAAAAATTAAAATTAGGCGATGTCTGTAGCTTAGTCAGCAAGGGAGCTGGTCACATATACCTAGGGTAGCAGGTTTGAACCCAGCCTGGGTCTGCTGACAACTGCAACAAAAAAATAGCCGGGCATTGTGGCAGGCACCTGTAGTCCCAGCTACTTGGGAGGCTGAGGCAAGGGATTTGTTGAGCCCAAGAGTTTGAGGTTGCTGTGAGCTGTGATGCCACGGCATTCTACCCAGGGCAACAGTTTGAGACTCTGTCTCAAAAATAAAATAAAATAAAATAAAATTAGCCAGTTATGTGGTACATGCCAGCAATCCCAGATACCCAGGAGGTTGAGACAGGAGGATTGCTCAAGCCCAGGAATTTAAGGCTGTGGTAAGCTAAAATTGTACCACTGTACCCCAGGCTGGGTGACAGAATGAGACTCAATCTCTTAAAAAGAAAAAAAAAGGGCAGCGCCTGTGGCTCAGTGGGTAGGGCGCCGGCCCCATATACCGAGGGTAGCAGGTTCAAACCCAACCCTGGCCAAACTGCAACAAAAAAATAGCCAGGCATTGTAGCAGGTGCTTGTAGTCCCAGCTACTCGGGAGGCTGAGGCAAGAGAATTCGCCTAAGCCCAAGGAGTTGGAGGTTGCCGTGAGCTGTGACACCATAACACTCTACTGAGGGTTAATAAGTGAAAGGCTGTCTCAAAAAAAATAAAGAAAGAAAGAATACTTAAAAAATTAAAAACTAACTGTATAGAAGCAACTCAAATACAATAATAAAACATGACTAAGTCATATTTTTTAATTAACAAAAATCTTAGTAAATTAGAAAAAGAATATTTCCTAATAAACTATCAGTGTCATGCTCAAGAATAAAACTAACATTCCCATTAAAAATAATATTAGCACTGTCAAACAAGTGACAACCCACCGAATGGGAGAAAATATTTGTAAATCATGTATCTGATAACAGACTTGTATTTAGACTTCATATACAACTCTTAAAACTCAACAATAAAAAGACAAAAAACAAAACTTAAAAATTGGCAAAGATTTGTTTGGGTATTTTTAATGTTTTTGGGGGAGTTTTTTAGAGTCTCACTCTGTCACCCTTGGTAGACTGGTATGGTGTCACACCTCACAGCAACCTGAAACTCTTAGGCTTAAGTAATCAATCCTCTTGCCCTAGCCTCTGGAGTGGCTAGGATCATAGGCACCCCCCACAATAGGGGGATATTTTGTAGAGACGGGGTCTTGCTCTTGCTCAGGTTGGTCTTAAACTCCTGAGCTCAAGCAATCCAACCCCTATGGCCTCCCAGAGTTCTAGGATTCTAAGTGTGAGCCCCTAAGCCCGGCCTAGGCAAGGGATTTGAATGGGCATTTCTCCAAACATAAAGGTAGTACCAAAAAGCAGATAAAGAAGCTAAAATTAGTCATTAGGAAAATAGAAGTCAAAACCACAATGATACATATACATTTTATACTCACTAGGTTGGCCATCAAGACAGGCAATAACAAGGTGGGAGAATATGAAAAAACAAACTCAAATGCTGCTGATGGGAATGTAAAATGGTACAGCCACTTTGGAAAGTAGGTTGGCAGTTTTTCCAAAAAGTTAAACATAGATTCCATATGACCCCCAAATTTCACTCCTGAATACATAACCAGGAAGTTTGTAAACACGTGGTTTCATGTGTTTAACTAATGACTACAACAGCATTATTCACAGTGACCAAAAAGTGGGAACAACCCAAATGTCAATCAGCTAATGAATAGATAAATAAAATGTAATATAATCTATGTGGTGGAATATTATTCAGCTATTAAAAAGGATGGACTACAAAACAACATGAACGAACTTTGGAAACATGCTATGTTAAAAGTGGCTACACAAAAGGTCACATATTATATCATTTCATTTTTACGAAACATCAGAAATATGCAAATACACAGAGACAGAAAGTAGGTTAGTGGTTGCCAGAATCTATGTGCAGAAGAGAGTGAGTGCTAAGGAGTACAGGAGTTATTTTTGAAAAACTAATAAAAATGTTTTGGAATTAGATAGTAAAGACTGGTACACAATTTTGTAAATACTATATACTAAAACTACTTATTCATATATTATAAAATGGTAAATTTTATTATGACATGTGCATTATACTTGAATTGAAAAATGCCTTTAAAAGAATAACATTAGAGACACCAGTTAATGCCACTTTTATATATCAACACAATAGATTCCAAACTGGTTTCCTAATTCGATTTAGTTGGCCCCTGATCTTTTCCTTAAAAATCATTTATTTTGTGCGGTGCAATGGTTCACAACTGTAGTCTTAGCACTCTGACAGGTTTGGTGGATTGCTTGAGCTCAGGAACTTGAAACCAGCCTGTCACCACTAAAAATAAAAAAACTAGGCAGGCATTGTAACACACACCTGCAGTCCCAGCAACTCAGGAGGCTGGGGCAAGAGCCCAAGAGTCTGAGGTTGCTGTGAGGTACAATCAAGGTGGCATCCTACCCAGAGCAACAGAGTAAGACTCACGTCTCAAAAAAAAAAAAAAATCATTTATTTTACTATTACTCTTTTCCCTTTAAAAACTCAAAATATATTATTTAATCCCCAAACCTCAATAATCCTCAATTTACCTTTATACAACTTTACTACTAAATCAAATCACCTTTGCTCAGGCGAAGCCTTTTGCCTTACCACAGACCCCTGCCCATGTCAATGTATTAATTACTTCTTTAGTTCTCTTTAAATGGCATTTTAAATGAAGCTGACTATAAATAAAATGTTTTTATGCAGTGCACCCCATGCCCTAGAAACTGAGCCAGATCTGTTGAAAAGCATGACCTGATTTGAGAATCTAAGACGTGAGAGGCCTAGTACAATTCCATCATTAGTTATTTCTTGTGAACCCCTTTTCAAATAACCTCTGTTAAAATACAAATATATGAGGAAAACTCTCATTTCTTAAGGTGAATTTCTCTGTAAGTTTTTTCTCCTAAATTGAAGTGAAAGAGATAAAGGAACCAGAAGAAACAACAGAAAAAAGGTAGAAATTAGCAAAACAATGAGGCCAGCTTGAAATCTTTATTCCTCTTCCTTCCCCCCCCCAAAACTACTAGTGTTTGTTTCAGGTTAATTTAGGCTAGATTGAATAGAACATCACAAAACTTCCAAAGAAAGTTAGATCACTCTCAACACCTTACTACAGAAGAATTTTTAAAGGCTAATTATTAACACTTATAAGTAAAGCTTTAAAGTACCACCACTTGCTGAAAATCTTATCTTTAAAAAGTTGAACTTTTAGTAGAAATCAGATCTGTTTTACGCACAAAAATCCATAATCTTGCGGCAGCGCCTGTGGCTCAAAGGAGTAGGGCGCCGGCCCCATATGCCGGAGGTGGAGGGTTCAAACCCAGCCCCTGCCAAAAACTGAAAAAAAAAAAAAAATAATAATCCATAATCTTATTAAACTATCCCAAACATCCCTAAGGGCTGAAGATACAGTTGTGTTGTATCACAGATATAGAGAGGAAAAGAAAAACAAAACTTAAGCTTCTACTAATCAAACTTTATATTAATATTACTTTTAAAAAATAAATATTCTTTAAATTTCCCAGTAGAAACTGCTGAGTGATTAGTGTCGGGTTAATTTACAAACGTTGAACTTTGACATTCCTCTAAGTTAGGTATTTTATGGGTGCTGAAATATAAACAAAGACTACAGAGTGGTTTTTGGGGGGGGTTTTTGGTTTTTTTTTTTTTTTTTTGCAGAGACAGCCCTCTACAAGGACCATGACAGCACACTGCTCACAGCTACCTCCAACTCCTGGGGTTAGGCAGTTCTCCAGCCTCAGCCTTCAGAGCAGCTGGGACTACAGGCGCCCGCCAGAACGCCTGGCTATTTTTTTGTTGCAGTTAGGCCAGGGCCAGGTTTGAACCCACCACCCTCAATATATGGGGCTAGCACCCTACCCATTGAGCCACAGACACCGCCCCACAGAGTGGTTCTGAATGAATGCTAGGACACCTTACTTAGGTAGGGAAAAATGTCAAGGACCCTCATAATAATAACTCTATCTTCAAAATTCCTGTTGAGAAAACTTATCTGCATGTGACCTTTTGGTTTTGCTGCAATAAAATTCCATGGCCCATGGGTAGGAAACATTCTAAATTTTCAATACTGAGACTATAGCAAGATGGACAATATAACAAAAAAATGACAGCAAACTCCTTTAGAATAGCCTCCCAATTCACAATGACTATTCCTGTCTATGAGAAAAGGTGACCACAAATCCATAATGTACCTTCATGTAAACTTTAAAACCACATCCCTGTGGATATACGGCTTGGCAAGCAGTGTGTGCAATAAGCAACCTATACAATACAATAGCACTGCTTTGAGGATTATTCTTCCATTTGAAAAGGGTGGCCTGCTAAAATCTATTTTAGTACCAGGTAACATTGCCCATTTACTTGTGTAGATTGGGAAAAGGGATGGGCACCTGACTCAAGTTAGTCAATCATTTTCTCTCTCCCAAGGACATGTGAGACAGAAAAATAGCAAGTCTGTCTCCTTATTTAGAGGAACTGTATGTGTATCTGAAGCCAGAATCAGTGGAGTTGCTGCCTTCTACCATGAGGACACAGAAACAGAACACTGATCTGAAGAAAAAAAGAGTCACGGTCCTGAGTTCCTGAGGACTTGCAGTCACTTGGTTCTAATTTCTTTCTGAGGCTAATTGCATTCTAGCTCTTGCATGGCCATGAAACACTGATTTATCCTTATTATTACCCTATTTTTACAAGTTTCTGTTACTTTCATCCAAGAGTTCTTATTAATATACTTCACTTATACCAAAGGTTCTGAGCTGAAAACCTGGAAGTTTAAATAAGAGAAAAATCAAATATAAATACTATCAACAATTATTCTGCAAATCACCATCTCCATCTTCCCATCCATCCTCCAGGGCTCAATAACTTTTCTTTTAAAAAGGGAACTTTGAAAAAAAAAAATACATAAATAAGTAAGAAAGGGAATGTTGTTCCAAAGTTGAGATCTAAACTTGAAGACTTGACACAACACAGACAACATTGAAAAAAACAGTGACACACAAAAAAGATATTATCTACAATCATCAGAGTCATTTCTAGTCAGCTGACTCTGACTTCTTCATTGCACCTTAACTAGTTTAGAGCCATTGCCAAAGGTATTAGAGCTCATGGACACAAAAAAGTCACCACAAATGGGCAGGGCAAGGTGGCTCACGCCTACAATCCTAGCACTCTCAGAGATCGAGGCAGATGGACTGCTTGAGCTGGAGTTCAGAACAGCCTGGGCAAGACTGAGACCCTGTCCCTGCTAAAAAAAAAAATAATAATAATAGAAAAATTAACCAGGCATGGAAGTGGGTGCCTGTAGTCAAAGCTACTCGGGAGGCTGAGGCAAGTGCATCACTTGAGCCAAGAGTTTGAGGTTGCTGTGAGCTAAGGCATTATCAGGGCACTCTACTCTGGGTGACAGAGTAAGACTATGTCTCAAAAAATAAATAAATAAAATCACAAATACAATCAGAGTAATGTTGAATGACTACATTTGGCTTTCTTGATGCTAAAGACAATTATAATACTATAAACATGACAGAAAAAAAAACTTGCTGAGTTACTAGGTGCTGAGCTCATGTGTAGCACTTCCTGCCTCAAGGAGTTTCTAATTCTAGATGAAACATGATAACAAATAATCATAATATATTAATAATATATCTGTCAAAAATAACACAAAGTTACAAATTTGGAAAAAAGGAGACCTGAATAGTCCGATGGTGAGGAAAAAGAGTCTACCAGGACAGAACACTATATAAAAATTAGTGTTGTTAGCAGATCAAATTAGGTAAGTGGGGTAGATTTTGAAATACATAGGAAAGAGGTAAGGATCGGTCAGCAGAAGGCCAGAACTTAAAAGCTTTGACTATCATGCTAAGTAATGTGAACTTTGTAAGCAGCAGTTTGTAAAAGACTTAAAAATGCCAAAGAAGGCCAGGCACAGTAGCTCACCTCTATAATTCTAGTACTCTGGGAGGCCAAGGTGGGTGGACTGCCTGAGCCCAGGAGTTGGACACCAGCCTAAGCTAGAGCAAGACCCCATCTCTAAAATAGCCAGGCTTTGTGGAGGGTGCCTGTAGTCCCAGCTGCTGGGAGGCTGAGGCAAGAGGATCACTTGAGCCCAACAGTTAGAGGTTGCTGTGAGCTATGATGCCATGGCAGGGTGACAAAGGGAGACTCTGTCCCAAAAAAGAAAAAGCAAAAGAGTAACAGTCCAATTTAAGTTTAGGTAGATCATTTGGTTATTAGCATTGTGGCACTAGAAACAATACTGTTATTATTTATAAAACATGAGGGGAATGTATGTTAGTATCTTACACTCATGCTTTTAAAATCACACACAAATAGTAAGTCAAAAGCAAGAAAAAAAGAGATATTTGGCAAAAATTTATTCATTACCTATTGCATGCCAGACATGTTCAAGTATCAAATCTTTATAACATCTCTGTAGCTGATCACACCTGTACTCTACAGAAAAGATAAAAACCAAGATTATGATGACAGAGTTCAGACTAGAATCCAGTTTTCCTGACTTTAAAATTCACTGTTGTTCCCTTTTAACATCTCTCACTGCCTAGTTTAATAAACAAAATTCAATAATATTTTGGCTCGGTGCCCATAGCTCATGGTTAGGGTGCCGGCCACATACACAGGGGCTGGCAGGTTCAAACCAGGCCTGGGCCTGCTAAATAACGACAACTACAAGAACAACGAAAATAGCCAAGCATTGTGGCAGGCACCTGTGGTGCCACAGCACTCTACCCAGGGGGACAGCTTTGAGGCTCTGTCTCTAAAAAAAAAAAAAAAGAAATTTTATATATATTATTCATTCTCACAGGTACACTGTTTTTACTTTTTTTTTTTTGTTTTATTTGGTGTTGGATGAGTGTGACATTACTGGAGTGCTTGTTCTCACATTAGCTTTTTTTTTAAATTGACAATTTCACATTAGGTTGATACTATTATTCATTTACCTTCATTTAAGAAGGGACAAAGCCTCTGAATTATATCTCCTCTCTTATTTGAAACAAAGATTTGGGAAAACAAAAGGGTCACATCATTCATTTTATAGACACTTAGCTATATATAATCTCTCCCAAAATTAAAGTAAACTCAAAATAAAAGTAATAAATGTTTCTGCCGACCCTCCTTCTTCACTCAGTAAATATAGGTCAGACACAGTTCACTGATGATGTCACTTTTCCTTTCCACAAAGCCTCCCACAATCTGATAACTGTGTCTTGCTGAATGCTACTCTAGTGTTTAGATACATTTTTCATACAAGAGAGGCACTGAACACAAGCCAAACACACCTTATTTGATATTCAGTGGAAGGAACGGTGACCTTTTCCGTTAACCTAAAGAAAATCCTGGTTGCTGCTTAGATTGTATGATGGTCTCCATGGTAACATCTTCCACATTCACTGACTTTAGAACTTACTTAATCCCTAACTAATGAAATGCAACTATTTTGTAGGATGAGGTGTGTATAGTAGTTTTAACATTTCCACAAATTCTCTTACACTTCTCCCCTCAAGAGGGGAATTGTTTTTCTCCTCTAATGGACTAGGGGCTGGTCTTAAAGACCTGCTTTTTACAAATGAAATACACACAACAGAAGAGATGCTATATGACCTCAAAATTTAGGCTAAAAAAGGTAACACAGTTTCCATTTAGGCCTCTGCCCTTTTCCCTTCATTTACTTGCCCTGGGAACCCAGCTACCTGCTGCAAGGAAACCCCCCCCCCCAAATTTTTTTTTTTAATTTGCAGTTTTTGGCTGGGGCCGGGTTTGAACCTGCCACCTCCGGTATATGGGCCCAACACCCTACTCCTTTGAGCCACAGGCACTGCTCAGAAACCCAAATCCTAAGAGGCCATATATAGGGCCTCTGGCTCACAGTCTCTAACCAACAGGCACAGATCAGCCAACAGACATGAAAGAAGAGCAGCTCCAGCAACCACCTAACTGCAACCACAAGAGAACGTGAGCAAGAATCAACTAAGTCCAGTCAAGCCCTAGAACTCTGATAGGTAATGAAAATGACTCTTCTTGCTTTATATCACTAACTCAACAGATAATGAAATATGTAGTCAGATTAAGTTAAGATATCCTTATTAGGAGAAACACAGTTGTGTGTTGCTTAATGATGGGATTATGTCAGGCTATTCTTTCATTGTGCAAATATTAGAGACTAAACTTACACAAACCTAGATGGGATAGCCTACTCTCCACTTGGGATACAAACCTGTACAGCATGTTACTGTGCCGAATAATTAAGAGGACTGTAACCAATGGTTAAGTATTTGTGTATCTAAATGTAACTAAACACAAAAAAGGTACACTATAAAAGACAAAAAATGGTACACTAATATAGGTAACTAACCATGAACGGAGCTTGCAGGACTGGAAACTGCGCTGGGTCCTTCAGTGAGTGAGTGGTGAGTGAATATGAAGGCCTAGGACATTACTGTAACTATGCAGACTTTATGAAGGCTGTACTCTTAGGCTACGCTGATTTATAATTTATAAAGGGGATATTATTTCTTCAATATTAAACCTTAGCTTACTGTAATCTTTTTTATTTTATAAACTTTCTTTTTTTAACTTTTAACTCTTCTGTACCAACATTTAGCTTAAAATATAAACACACTGTAGTACTATACCAAAATTTTTTTCTTTTCTTTTTTTTTTTTTAAAGATAGGGTAATGAGACTCAGTGCCTGTGGCTCAAGTGGCTAAGGTGCCAGCCACATACACCTAAGCTGACGGGTTTGAATCCAGCCCGGGCCCGCCAAACAACAATGATGGCTGCAACCAAAAAATAGTTGGGCGTTGTGGCGGGCGCCTGTGGTCCCAGCTACTTGGGAGGCTGAGGCAGTAGACTCGCTTGAGCCTAGGCGTTGGAGGTTGCTGTGAGCTGCAATGCCACAGCACTCTACCTTTGGGGGATAGCTTGAGGCTCTGTCTCAAAAAAAAAAAAAAAAAGACTCACGCATAAGCCTTACACACTCAGGATCATCAGTATCACTGTCTTCCACTTCCATAACTTATCCCACTGAAGTCTTTCAAAGGCAGTTAATAGGTATGGAGCTGCCTCTCTTAGGAGGCTCAGCACCTGTAGCTCAGCAGCTAGCATCTCAGTCATATAAGAGCTGGCGGGTTTGAACCCATCCAGGGTCTGCCAAACAACAATGACAACTACAACCAAAAAATAGCCAGGTGTTGTGGCAGGAGCCTGTAGTCCCAGCTACTGGGGAGGCTGAGGCAAGAGAATCGCTTAAGCTCAAGAGTTTAAGGTTGCTGTGAGCTAAGATGCCATGGCACTCTACGGAGGGTGATATAGTGAGACTCTCTCTCAAAGAAAAAAAAAAAAAAAAGAATACAGTCTTCCTTCTTTCCTCTGACAAATTATATATTCATTAAAGACCAGATTTCAATAATCTTAATCAAATGAGTAATTTTTTTTTTTTTTTGCAGTTTCTGGCCTGGGCTGAGTTTGAACCCACGACCTCCAGCATATGGGGCCACAGGCACCTCCCCAAATGAGTAATCTTATTCACAATTAACTTCAGTAATCAGAATTACCTAAGGATTATACTAGATAGCCAAACTATATTGCCTACATTCCACAGCACAGTGGTTACGGCACCAGCCACATACAACAAGGCTGGTGGGTTCAAACCCAGCCTGGGCCTCCTAAATAACAATGACAACTGCAACAAAAAAATGGCATGGCGCTATGGCGGGTGCCGGTAGTCCCAGTTACTTGGGAGACTGAGACAAGAGGATCACTTGAGCCCAAGAGTTGGAGGTTACTATGAGGTATGATGTCACAGCACTTTACAGACAGTGACAAGTGAGACTGTCTCCAAAAAAAACAAAAATTTTTTTTTACTACCAAATACAACTTATCAAAAGCAAGATCTTCAATCCAGGTACAGCGGCTCATGCCTATAATCCTAACACTTTGGGAGACCAAGGCAGGTAGAGTGCTTGAGCTCACGAGTTCTAGACCAGTCTGAACAAGAGCAAGACCTCTCTACTAAAAACAGAAAAACTAGCTGGGCATTGTGGCAGGCACCTGTAGTCCCAACTACTTGGGAAGGATGAGGCAAGAGGATTACTTGAGCCTAAGAATTTGAGGTTGCTGTGAGCTGCCAGACCACAGCACTCTACCCAGGGCAACAGAGTAAGACTCTGTTCCCCAAAAAAGGGAAAGAAAAAGAGCAATACCTTCATCTGTAAAGTAACTCAGTACATTCCTCATTTATTTTCCCTAAAAATTTCATGTGACATTTCTGTTTGTTTGGAAACAAGATCTCACTCTATTGCCTGGGATAAAGTGCAACTGTGTTGCTCAATGCAACCTCAAACTCCTAGGCTTAGCAATCCTCCTACTTCAACCTCCAGAGTAGTTAAAGGCATGTGCCACCACACCTAGCTAATTTATTTTTTGGTGAGGAGAGAGTAGACATAAGGTCTGAATATTGACCAGGCTGGTCTCAAACATGTGTCCTGAAGTAATCTCCAGCCTCAGCTTCCCACAATCTTACGCTTATAGGCATGAAATCACCATGCCCTACCTCATACTAAATTTTCTAAGGCTCAAAAAGTAAACTCTAGAAATACTTGACTAAGAGCGATAATTTGAGAATTCCATTTGCACAGTCATTACCCACTTTATAGTTGCCTATTTCAATATAAATTAATAGTTTCCAAATAAAAATGCATACATAAAACTATTTTAGAAGACAGCAAAAGGACAAAGTGATTTCTTCACCTTTATTTGGCTGGACCAACATAAGAACTGTTAGGTAACAAAAGCCATTCTAAAATATTTCTAGGTTAATTCTATCTAAAATGTAGCTTTTAAAAAGCAATCAATCACATAATGGGATGTCTGTGAATAATGGAATTATAACCTAATATTAAATGAGACAGATGTACTTTTTGTTGCTTTGAAAAATTAATATTATGACTTATCATCTGGAAAACAAATATAGAGACCTTTAAGTTTAACCAGAAAAATTAGTATCCTATGAACAATCAAGTAAAAATTATAAATTATTTGACTCAAATTGCACAAAAGTAATCCACACAATCAAAGCATCTACACCCCTACAATATTCTGAATTTTTAAAAAAATTACAAATCAGAGTGGCACCTGTGGCTCAAAGGTGTAGGGCACCATACACCAGAGGTGGTGGGTTCAAACCTGGCCCCAGCATCCCCCCCCAAAAAAAATTACAAATCAGAACATTAGAACAAATGAGATGATCTCCTTGTGAATGTTTTAAAATTTTTAAACTGATTTTAATTAGTATTACTAAACCAAACTATGAATGATAAACAATAACAGATTTTAAGTCTGTAATTAAAAGCGCATAGTTTCACAGAGAATTTTACAGTCAAGGGAAAGTAATTTTGCCAGTTTGAGTAATATTTGTTTACCTTCCTAATCTCAAGATGAGCCATATGTTTGAAGAAAACTGTGGGCTTTGGTGAAAATTATTAAAGTAGGCTCAGCGCCTATAGCTCAACCGGCTAGGGCGCCAGCCACGTACACCTAAGGTGGCGGGTTCGAATTCCCACCTGGACCCGCCAAAACAACAATGACGGCTGCAACCAAAAAATAGCTGGGCGTTGTGGCGGACGCCTGTGGTCCCAGCTACTTGGGAGGCAGAGGCAGGAGACTCGCTTGAGCCCAGGAGTTGGAGGTTGCTGTGAGCTGTAACGCCACGGCACTCTACCCAGGGGGACAGCTTGAGGCTCTGTCTCCAAAAAAAAAAAAAAAAAGAAAATTATTAAAGTAGGGGGAAAATAATTCAGGACACCTAACTTCTCAGTATTAAATCTAAAATCATAAATACAAAACACTGCCAATTATGAAATGCCTAAATACAAACATACCTTCATTTAACATAGTATACTCTGAAAAGAAGTGGTAAAAGTCCTAAGCATAATCATAGTGTACAAATTTATTGTTTCTCCTTTCATATTGCTTAAGCACTAATGTTTGGTTTTAGTTACTCCACAGTCAAACTGCATGTCCAAGTGCATGAGCACATATGCGTGCACACACACCCCCACACACAAAAAGATAAATTGTACTTTAAAGCTTAAGTACTGGCTCTGCGCTTGTGGCTCAAGCGGCTAAGGCGCCAGCCACATACACCTAAGGTGGCGAGTTCGAATCCAGCCCGGACCCGCCAAACAACAATAATGGCTGTGACCAAAAAAAATAGCCAGGCGTTGTGGCGGGCGCCTGTGTTCCCAGCTACTTGGGAGGCTGAGGCAGGAGACTTGCTTGAGCCCAGGAGTTGGAGGTTGCTGTGAGCAGTGAAGCCACGGCACTCTACCCAGGGTGACAGCTTGAGGCTCTGTCTCAAAAAAAAAAAAAAAATAGCTTAAGTATTACGGGCAGATTTTGACATTTTTCTAGTTGATTACTAGTTAACTTGTCCAATGTCTGGAAAATAAAATTTTCCAAATGGCAATTAACATAGAAAACAAGAAACACTAATCAAATATTATTTTATGTAAGTTTGGAGGCAGAGTTAGGTCAGGAAGGAAGTCAGTGACCTACAGAAGTTTTGCATTCAAATGTAAAATCATTATTGATTTTCTTTATTCAGATAGTATCTTTGATATATACATTATACAATTACAAGGTAAAACTGCTCTTCCACATAGCTTTTTAAACATATGACATATTCAAGAACTTTAGTAATTACTCTAATAGGCATTTATTGTAGATATTAATTTCAATATATATAATTTATATGAAAGCTTACTTGGAACTTAAAACTCCCTGATCAAATGCCAATTAGCTTTCTGCAATACCAAAAAGATATTCCAAAATATAAGTCACCATAGGAAATCTCATTAGTGGCTTCCCCAGATGATGTCTCCTGCTACCAGCACAGAGACAGTGTCAAAATGGCTTCTTACTCTCAAAATCAGAAAGCACCTTCCCCATCAAAGACACTAGAAATTCATCATCACACAATCTCTAACTCAAACTCGAAAGTAGGAGATGGCAGAATAAGAGAATTGACAAAAATGTCATTAAGAATCATCTTTAATGGCTCGGCGTCTGTGGCTCAAGTGGCTGGGGAGCCAGCCACATACACCTAAGGCGGCGGGTTTGAATCCAGCCTGGGCCCGCCAAACAACAATCACGGCTGCAACCAAAAAACAGCTGGGCATTGTGGCGGGCACCTGTGGTCCCAGCTACTTGGGAGACTGAAGCAGGAGACTTGCTTGAGCCCAGGAGTTGGAGGTTGCTGTGAGCTGTGATGCCACAACACTCTACCCAGGGGGACAGCTTAAGGCTCTGTCAAAAAAAAAAAATCACCTTTTACATTAAAAGATAAAGTTGGTATTTCCTAGTAGAAATAATCCTGGATAGTCTTGGTTAGACTCCCCACAAAACAGAATCTTCATTAATGTCAAGTGCTAACCACCTATCAGTAAGACAGATAAATTCATAATCTTTTATCAAAATTTTTCAGGCCAATAGGTATGTTTCCGAATTTAGAATTTTTAGTTCAGTAGAATATCTTTGCAGGAAAATATAATTTACAAATATTAATTCTAACAAGAAAATGATAAAAATAAATTCTAAAATCATCTTTACATTGTAGTTCAGGATAGGTCAGATTTTATCTATTAAATGAATTAGAAATAAAAGTTCACACCAGGGGTCAGGCTGCACTGCCAGAGGATTTGTTTGCGCATAGCTGGGGCCACCAGCCCTCTGCAGGTATATGCCACCCTACAGGACTACTTTTTTTTTTTTTTT
>NW_003852412.1:2274415-2288426 GCF_000181295.1 Otolemur garnettii | reverse complement strand
CTGGATTTGAATCCACCACCTTAGATGTATGTGGCTGGTGCCTTAGCCACTTGAGCCACAGGCACCAAGCCAGGAGTACTTTTAAAAATATATCCTTAGAAAATACAGATGCTCCTTAACATATGATGCGGTTACTCCCAATAAAACCATTATATGTCAAAAACACTAACTTGAAATGCATTTAATATACCAAATCTACCAAACATCATAGCTTAGTCTATCTTAAACATGCTCAAAAACACTTATATTAGCCTGTAGTTAGGCAAAATCAACCAAGACCAAGTATAATTCACAATAAATGTTGAATATCTCATGTAACTTAACTGAATATTGTACTGAAAGTGAAAAAATACAATGGTTGCATGGGTACTCAAGTATGTGTTCTATGAAATACACATTGCTTTCACATGATCTTATAAAAGTCAAAACATGATAACCTGAAATAGGCTAAGCCAGAGGCCATCTACAATAGAAAGTGCACCCACATATATGTACTAGAGTTTCACAATGTTAAATTATAATAACAAAAAATGGTGGGAAAAGGAGCTAAATACATCTTAGTAATGGTTGGTTACGTATATTCTGATTCATCCAAATAATGACTATTAAGTGGCTAAAAAAAGAAAGGGGAGATGTATATGTAAAAATATACATAAATGATAAATGCCTCTGGTAAATTACTGAGTAAAAAAAACTTTAAATACTGTATAGAATTTAAGTGCACTTTCATAAATTATGTTCATTCACAGAAAAATCTGGAAAGAACATTCTGAAAGTTTTAAACATTAACTTTGCAGAGTAGTAAATTAAACATTTTCACTGCCTACACCTCAACATCGTGTGCAATTATTTTTTTACAGTGGGCAGTTAGCACTTTTAAATATTCAAAACACAGTGCAGTATTTCCATCTTGAAGAAATACTATTATAGAGCAATATAATTTCTTTGTCACTTCCAACGAGGTTTTTTTCTTATAAGATACAAAGCGCTTAGGTTTCTTTTCTCTGAGATGTAAATGAATAAACAGTTCATTCAAGTTTACTTTGTGTCTCAGATATCTAAGGAGTCTTTGAAAAGCAAGATTTACTGATCTTGCTCTGATGATTCAAAGTTTCCAAATCATAAACTCATATAATACCATACTTCTTCATAAATATGCCAGTGTCTATTGACTCTAGCAATTCAGAAAATTTTACTATTGCAATAGCTTAAAACCAGTATGTGTTCACAGGCTAGGTAAAAATCTCTTCAAGCCTAAAAGGTGATATTCATATAACTTCTATGTAAATTTACTGAGCAGGGGGATTGATAATGATTATTCAAATAACTACAACAGGGAATCCCTCAACTGAGGGATTACAGTTCAAAGAAGCCTCAGTGTAAAACCATTATCATAAACTGCTTGGTTAACAGTATTACTACCACACATAAATAGTAGCATGGCTAAACTACCTTATAAAATGCTATAGAGGGGCCAGGTACATCGGCTCACACCTGCAATCCCAGAACTCTGGGACACTGCGGCAAGAGGATCTCTTGAGGCCAGAAACTCAAGACCACCCTCTGTGCAAAAAAATCAACTTGCCAGTTGTGGTGATACATATCTGTAGCCCTAGCTATTAGTTAAGCTAAGGTGAAAAGATTCCTTTAGCCCAGGAGTTTGAAGCTATAGTGAGCTACACTTCCACCACTACACTCCATTCTGGGTGCCAGAGCCAGACTCTGTCTCCAAAATAAGGAAAAGCAAAAAAAGCTATATGACTACTATAGGGGCATTTTATTTATTTATTTACTTATTTATTGTTTGGGATTCATTGAGGGTACAAAGCACCAGGTTACACTGATTGCATTTGTTAAAGTCCCTCTTATAATTGTGTCCCACCCCCAAGAGGTGTGTCACATCCTGTGACCCCCCTCCCCCTCATTTCCTCTCTCCACTCCCCATTCCCCCACCCACAACTATGTAGTAGATCATAATCATCCTCATATCAGAATTGAGTACATTGGATTCTTATTCTCCGTTCTTGTGATGCTTTTACTAAGAAGAATGTGTTCCACCTCCATCCAGGTTAATACAAAAGATATAAAGTCTCTATCTTTTTAGTGGCTGAACAGTATTCCATGGTATATATATACCACAGTTTGTTAACCATTCCTGGATTGGTGGGCATCTAGGCTATTTCCACAATTTGGCAGTTGTAAATTGAGCTGTGATAAACAGTCTAGTGCAAATGTCCTTATGATAAAAGGGTGTTTTTTCTTCTAGGTAGATGCCTAGTAATGGGACTACAAGATCAAATTGGAGGTCTAGCTTGAGTTCTCTGAGGATTCTCCATACTTCCTTCCAAAAGGGTTGTGTTAGTTAGTTTGCAGGCCTACCAACAGTGTAAAAACGATCCCTTCTCTCCACATCCACGCAATCATCTGTAGCTTAGAGACTTTGTGATGTGGGCCATTCTCACTGGGGTTAGGTAATATCTCAGAATAGTTCTGATTTGCTTTTCTCTGATGGTTAAGGATGAGGCACATTTTTTCATGTTTGTTAGCCATTTGTGTGTCTTTTTTTTTTTTTTTTTTTTTTGCAGTCTTTGGCCGAGGCCGGGTTTGAACCCACCACCTCTGGTATATGGGGCTGGGGCCCTACTCCTTGAGCCACAGGTGCCACTCCATGTGTCTTCTTTAGAGAAGGTTCTATTCATGTCTTTTGGCTAGTGATATATGGGATTGTTGGATCTTTTTTATTGATTAATTTGTCTTCTCCATAGATCCTAGTTATCAAGTTTTTGTTCAATTCATGATATGCAAATATCTTTTCCCATTCTGAAGGTGGTCTGTTTGCTTTGGTTGTTGTTTCCTTAGCTGTACAGAAGCTTTTCAGTATAATTAAGTCCCGTTTATTTTTGTTGTTGTTGCAATTTCCACAGTTTTCTTCATAAAAATCTTTCCCCAGACCAATATCATCAAGTGTTTTCCTCAGACTTTCTTTGAGGATTTTTATTGTTTCATGCTCTAGATTTAAATCTTTTATCCATCTTGAATCAATTTGTAAGTGGTGAGAGGTGCGGGTCCAGTTTCAGTCTTTTACATGTGGTTATCCAGTTTTCCCAGCACCATTTATTGAATACAGATTCTCTTCCCCAGTGTTATGTTCTTGTTTGGTTTATCAAAGATCAGGTGGCTGTAAGATGTTAGTTTCATCTCATGGTTTTCTACTCCATTCCAAATGTCAGGTGTCTCTAATTTCATGCCAATATACCATGCTTTTTTGATGACTATGGCCTTGTAGTACAGCCTAAAGCAGTGGTTCTCAACATTCCTAATGATGCAGCCTTTTAATACAGTCCCTCATGTAGTGGTGACCCCCAACCATAAAAATATTTTTGTAGCTACTTCATAACTGTAATTTTGCTACTGTTATGAATCGTAATGTAAATATCTGACATGCAGGAGGTATTTAGGTGACCCCTGTGAAAGGGTCGTTCAATCCCCAAAGGGACCCACAGGTTGAGAACCGCTGGCCTAAAGTCTGGTAGGCTGACGCCCCAGGGGGCTTTGTTTTTATTACTAAGAATTGTCTTGGTTATATGGGGTTTCACGTGGTTCCATACAAAACAAAGAATTATTTTTTCCAAATCTTGAAAGTATGATGATGGTGTTTTAATGGGGACTGCATTGAATCTGTAGATTACTTTGGGCAGTATCAATATTTCACAATGTTGATTCTTCCCAGCCATGAGCATGCTATGTTCTTCCATTTGTTACTATCTTCTGCTATTTCTTTTCTTAGGGTTTTATAATCTTCTTTGTAGAAGTCTTTCACCTCTTTTATGAGGTATAATCCTAGGTATTTCAATTTTTTGAAGGTACTGTAAAGGGAATGGTGTCCTTGATTAGCTTCTCATCTTGGCTGTTACTGGCATATAAAAAGGCTATATGGACATTGATTTTATATCCTAAGACACTGCTATATCCTGAGACATTGCTGTGTTTTTTGATCACTTCCAGGATTCCTGTGGTTGAGTCTTTGGGGTTCCCTAAGTATAAGATCATACTGCTGGCCAAGAGTTTCGGAAAGTTTGACCTCCTCTGCCCCCATTTGAATGTCCTTTAGTTCTTTCTCTTGCCTGACTGTACTGGCTAGAACTTCCAGCACTATGTTGAATAGTAGTGGTGATAGAGGACAACCTTGTCTGGTTTGTATGGGCATTTTAAAAGCATCACCACAATCTCCATATCCACCCACCTGCCAAGGACTTCAGTTTCTGATTTCACATCTATTAGAATATGCCCACAGTAAGTTCCTAATATCTAACAGCCATATTCTGACACACCAGACAAATGTGAACTCTTCTTCTCTACTTAAGTCCCCACCCCCATCCAAGGGAGATATGTTCCCAAATCACTCAGAAGATACCTGAAACTGAAGACAGTACCAAACTCTATTTATACACTTTTTCCCTACATATACTCTTTTTCCCTATATACATGTATACTACGTTTTTAATTTTTTCCCCCTCTAATAACCAAGACAGCTACTAAGTAACAAACAGGAAGCATAGAAAGAATGGATATGCTGGACAAAGGGATGATTCCCCTGTACTGTCCTGGATGGAGCAGGACAGTGCAAGATTTTATCACTCTACTCAGAACAGCAAGCAATTAAAAATTTATGAATTATTTTTGAATTTTCCATTTTATGTTTTCAGACTGCATTGACCATGGATAACTAAAACTGTAGAAAGCTAAGTGGAAGAGACAGGGGGGTTACTATAATTGTCACTGAATTCTAACAACTTAACTGATTTGAAATTATCCTTTGCCCTATCACCAAAATTACCTGGTTCATGAGATAATTTTCTCAAATGAAAATTTTAAAATATTAGCCTATATTATTTTTTTTTATTCTTTTTGTTGTTGTTGTTGCAGTTTGGCCAGGGCCAGGTTGGAACCCACCACCCTCAGTTTATGGGGCTGGCACCCTACTCACTGAGCTACAGGCATGCGCCCTAGCCTGCATTCTTAATTCCTACACACTTTCAGAGTCAATTTTCTTTTCTTTCATTTTCATTAAACAGATGAGAACAATTGAGAAGCAATGCCAAAAGCTGGTAAGTTCAATGTTTCAAATTCAGTACATACTTTATAAACACAAAAATTCCTAAATATTCTTTAATGCCCACATTTCCTAGCACAATTTTATTCAGGAATTATAGTTTGCACCTTTTTTAAATAAACTTTTTTTACATAAAAGTTTTCCTAAGAATTTACAGTGCAATTTTTTTTCAGTTCTGAAACCCTCATTCTTTGAGCAAAGATATTCCTGCTAAAACTATTTAATTTTTAACTGCTGTCTTTTGGAACACCAATCTCAATAAGTAGTCACATTTGTGGTGTATTTATCAATAGAAGTGCCTGTGACTATAAATGCAAATTAACACAGAAAAGAAACAGTACGAAGCAGTATTAAAACTATAAGAAAAATCAAATCCTCAAATCTGATGTACTGAAGTTCCTATGTAAACAAAACCAGACTTAAAAGTAATAATGGAAGTGCCTCACTCTCTAATGAGGACATTACTAATCTAACCATCTGTTAGGTAACATAGACTTTCCCAAGAAGCAATACAAACACTAAAAAGACTAATTTTCACAAATTCCTACACATTGTTCAAGCTTAGGACATGACCTCTATAACATGAGTTGCAGCTCTGCCCTTCCTTTCCTGCTCTCCTTCAGATTATTTTCAAAACTGACTACTTTCCAGAATAATATGAATTTGAGGGGAGAAGTTATCTAGGACTTTAGTATACTATCTCAATCCAAGCCAGACTTTCCCTCTACACATTAGTAGCAAACTCCCAGACAACAGAGCAAATCCAGCTTGCAGCTCAGCTAATCTTTCATCATCACAGATTTTGGGAATTGGGGGCGTGGGGGGCTGGATGCCAACATTCTGAAATAAGTAAATTTTACATTTTAGCTTCTAAAGGAACTGAAAGTTGGTTGAGTCGGATTTCCTGAACAGCCAACAAAAAAAAACCGGCAAATAAATGGTCTATAATCCCCTGCAGCCAAAACACTCACAGATTAAATGCATACGAGGTCCAACAATTAAGTTTGGGACTCATCCAAGAAAATAGTGCTACACACATAGTACCTCATTGCTGAATATCATAAAGATCATTTTTGGGGGTTTGTCTGTGGTAAGAGTCTAGTTTTTTGTTTTTGAGACAGTCTCACTATGTCACCCTTGGTAGAGTGTCGTGGCATCTAGCTGGTCCAGGCTGGGTTTGAACCCACCAGCCTTAATGTATGTGGTTGGCATTGTAACCACTGTGCTACAGGCACCAAGCCAAGAGTCTAGTTTTATACACACACACACACACACACACACACGCACACACATATATAATTGAACAGAAAAATATATTTCTACAAAATTGTTGAGAGTTCAATATCTCACTTTCAATAATGGTTAGATAAGTGAGAAAATAAAGGACTTAAATAATACAATAAACCAACTAGACCTGACAGACATATGCAGACCACTCTCCCAAACAACAACAGCAAACACACTCTTTTCAGTGCCCCTGGAACATTTTCCAGGATAGACCTTATGTTAGGCCATAAATTAAGTACTAATAGATTTGTTTATTTTTATTTTTATTTTGCAGTTTTTGGCCGGGGCCAGGTTTGAACCCACCACCTTCAGTATATGGGGCCAGCACCCTACTCCTTTGAGCCACAAGTGCTGTCCCCTAATAGATGTTTTTTTAGTTATTTTTCTTATTCATTATGTGTGTGTGTGTGTGTACGTGTGTGTGGTCATCTCTGAAATATTCCCCTTGGGAAACTAGCTATCATCCATGTAAGTGCCTAGTTCACCCTTCAAAGCAATTTTGGAACTCTTCCTGCTGTTAGGAAGCCAGGAGGCCAATTAAGTTCATGAACTCATCCTAGAAAAAAATGCTACATACCTCATTGTTGAATATAACTACGGCCACCAGATTGCCAAGGGGAATACTTTAAAGGTGACTGTAGTGAGCAATGAAGTATGTAGCACCTTTTCTAGGATGAGTTCATGAACTTAATTGTCTGACCTCTTATGAAACCTGTTGGCTTTTAAATGTGCTTTATAGCAAAGGAATGATAACCAAAAACTATTTCAAGATAACCCATGTCTGAACATCTGTAAGCCTCATCGTTATGGCTTCTAGCTTCAAAACAAATAACTGGAAAGAAAAAATCCACTTGGCTGAATTGAGTAATAATGCAGCATTGCCAAAAAGAACTTGTGAAATTACATCTCCCTGCAAACTCCCATTTAAAAAACAAACCAAAAAACCCATATTGAATCCTAGTGGAATGCGCCCAAAGGTAGAGTGTTCAGGCTCGGATGACTACAGTAGTTTAAAGAAAGAGAAATACAGCCACATAGATCTTGTAGACCTGCAATCCCCACAACCCCTGGGCTGTGGACAGGTAGCATAGTCTGTGACCTATTAGAAACTGGGTCACACATTAGGAAGTTAGAAGCAGGTGAGGGTGCTGTATTTATAGCTGAATCCTGTCAGTGGTTGGCTAACATCACCACCTCAGCTCCGCCTCCTATCAGGACACAGGTGCCGTGAGATTCTCACAGAAGCATGAACCGTACTATAAGCTATGCATGCAAGGGATCTAGGCTGTGTACCCCTTATGAGAATCTAACGCCTGATGATCCGAGATGGAGCTGAGGCAATGATGCTAATGCTGGGGAGTGGCTGCAAATACAGATTACCATTAACAGAGAGGTTCCACAGAGACCCTAATAAATTGATTGCTTGCAAACTTATACATAACAAAACCTCCAAACCCCCTATCCACAGAAAAATTATCTTCTATGAAACTGGTCCCTGGTGCCAAAAAGGTTGGGGATCATCGCCTTAGATCTAAACAACAGTGCCCCCAGCCCTGGACTCCTTCCATTAGAGGGCCCCAATATGGCTATACAGCATAACCCCATGAAGCAAGGGAGCTAAGGAGACATCTCCAACTGGAACAAATGCTTCCTCCCCTTTCCCTATTCTAGACCATACTCTGGGCATGTAAAACCCTGGAATTTCCCACACATAACAGCCCTCAACACACTTCCAGAGCCTCTTTCAGCAGAAGAGTCCTCTAGAAGGAAAACTGCACCACTAGAATATATATCCTTAGGCCTCAAGGGTAACCAAAAAGCATCTGTATATACACAGAGTGAACAGAGCTTAGACATGTTGATTGAAATGTCCACACAGGTCTGCCCAAATACCCTCAATTATGTAAAGAGCTGTGGAGAAATAAGAAGCAGGGACAGTTGTGGACCAGAAGGCAGATGGCAGCCCTCTGAACACCAAAGTCTGATATGACAAAGTCCAAGCACTCTCAGAATACTAAACTGGCCTCCTAGGTCAATATTAAGGTATATTTATGAAGACAGGGGGACATGACATATTTTATACAGCAAGTTCTTTTGTCAGCTTGATTTATAACTTTTAAATCAGACATTCCATTTGTATTCTTGTCCATAGACTCACAAAGTTAAGGACAAGAATGTCTGGAAGCTTTGTTTCTCCAAATCACCTCAATCTAAAAAAAGCACTTGGATAATAAAATTCTTTAAGTTAATTTCATTGAACTATATATGACAACTTCTGTGAGTTTCAAGTTAAAACAATTTGATATACAGGATATCTGTAAAGTACACTAGCTACTCAGTCAAACAGCATGTTCATTATCTTTTTCTTCTATTTTCCCTATCTCTTTTCAGTTTAAAGTTGTAAGTCCAGCAGTTAACCATAAAAACATACAATAAATTCTTCAAATGAATGCAGTGGCACATGCCTATACTCCCAGCTCCTTGGAAAGCTAAGGCAGGAAAACTGCTTGAGGTTAGGAATTAAAGGCTACAGTGTGCTGTGATCATGCCTGTGAATAACCACTGCACTTTATAGCCTGGGTAATATGGCAAGACCCTGTCTCTAGAAGTAAATTTAATAAGTAGAATAAATATAGTATTTATCCTCTGTTCACAGACTTTTTGGGCTCTCTGTAGTGTATCTACTGTGTTCTCCCTCTGGAATTAATAATCAAATACACTTCTTTAAATTTAGCACCTATTAACAGGGCATAGTGATTCACACTTATAATATTAGCACTATGGGAGGCCAACACAGGAGGATGTCAAACTTGAGTTCAGGACTTCAAGACCAGCCTAAGCAAGAGTGAAACCCTGTCTCTACAAAAAATAGAAAAATTAGCTGAGAGCAATGGCACAGGCCTGTAGTCTCAGCTACTCAGGAGGCTGAGGCAAGAGGATCACTTGAGTCCACATGTTTGAGGTTGTTGCAAGCTATGATTCCATAGTACTCTAGTCTGGACAACCAACTGAGATTCTGTCTCAAAAAAAAGTATTCTGGGAAGATGGCCGACTGGTAGCAACCCTCGGCAGAGGCTCCTGAGGAGAGGAAGAAAACCTGGATGGAATCAGACTCTATCAAGCCAAAGGTGGGGAGCTGAGCCAAGAAATAAGTTCGGCAAGCTGTAACTCCAAGGAAGAACATTCAAGAAAACAAATTACAGGTACAAAGCTATCAACTAGAGGATGGGAGACCCCTCTCCCAAGCAGGAGGCTTGCCACAAGCTATCTGAGAATGAGCAGGGAACAAAAGTCCTCTCATTTTACCTGGCTGGAGAGAGCCGCTAAACTCCAGATCTCTTTCTCCAGGGAGATCCCACTTATGAACCAAGATAGTACCCCACCAGGCATAAAATTGAACAGATATTTTTCCCCACAAGTCTAAACTCCCAGTCCACCCTTTCCCCCTCGCATAGTGGTCTGAAGTTCTGTCCCCTGCAGACCACAGAGTGTTTGGTCTTGTCCTGAGAAATCTGGGCATACTGTGGACCGCCAACCATCAGGATGAAATCTGTGACTAAGGGAAAGAAAGAGGGTGTGGGAAGAAAGGGACACTCGGCAGGAAGAGGAGCAGTCCCCTGGTTATGACTATGCCTGGCCAGTGGTGGTGTTGACCCTTGGTTCAGGCTGTGTCTTGTGGGATAGGGTGCAGAACCCCAGCTCTGAAGGCACCCACAACGGGAGAGTGGTTACCCTGTGTGGACTGAGTTTGGCAGACAGGGCTGGTCCCCAGCCCGTTGGGTCTGCAAGCATAGGCTTGCTAAACGTGGACTGAGATCTGAGAGCAAGGCCGTGGTCCCCTGTTTCTAACAGAACCCTCAAGCAGTGGCATGCTGGGTGTAAACCAAGACCAGAGGGCCAGGGCATGGTCCCCTGTCTCCAGTGGGGCTGGTAAGCAAAGGCTTACTGGGTGAGGACTGAGACCTGTGGGTGGGGTGCAGTGCACTGACTCTAACAGAGCCCGCAAACAGAGGCTTGCCAGGCAGTGGACTGAGACTGGCAGATGGGGACGTGGTCCCCTGACTCCAGCTGGTCTGGCAAGCAGAGGCTAGCTGGGTGTGGACTGAGACCAGTGGGCAGGACCGTGGCTCCTGGCTCCAGCTGGGCCTGTGAGCAGAGAAGCAGACAACAGGGTGGACTGAATCTGGCTGGCAGTATAGATCCCTAGCTCCAACTGTGCTGTCAGAGACCCTTGAATCCCTCTCTATTGAGCAGGGTTTGCACTGCCTGAGACAATTTAGTTGGAACCCGTGTCTGGGGCTGTCCACTCAGGGACATTTTGAGGTTGCTCTTCAACATTCTGTAGCAGAAAAGAACTGAAGGGTGGGGGCTGGGGGCTACAGCTATTTTTATCTCTTCACAGTGGAGATTTAAATCTAATACTGTGGTTTCTTAGGATATGGAAGAGAATGGCTGATATCAAAAGAGAGCTAGCTTGCACTATCTCACCAAGTAAGTCCTCAGAGTCTCCGGCCAAAACTCTGAAAGAGGCCTTTGTAAGGTTGCAGGAGATAAGCTACAATTACAAAACCTAGCGGTTGGTAAGGGATCTTCTCTACTACCTGGGAACCCCAATTCAATCTCACCCTACCAGTTCTAATAACCAAACGGTGAAAAATAAACATAGTGCAGACCCAACAGAAGAACTCTGGCAACATGAATAACCAGAGTAGATGAACCTCTCCCCCAAGAAAGGATAAAGGAGATACAAATAAAGATGCCATGTATAGACAAATGGCAGCAATGTCAGAAATCGAATTCAGAATACGGAAAATAAGATAAATAGAATAGAAGAAAAGATAGAAATTGAATACCAAAGAATAGTTCTAAAGTTGTCTCAAGAAATTAATGAATTCAAAGCCCAAGTCACCGAAGATATGGACATAATGAGAAATGAGATAGCAGAGCTCAAGGAAACAAAAAAGTTAGTTGAGGAACTCCAAAATACAATAGAATCCCTCAGTAATAGAGTTGACCAGGCAGAAGGAAGGATCTCTGAAACTGAAGACAAAGCTTTTGAACGTTCCCAAACACTCAAAGAAGCAGACAGATGGAGAGCAAAAACTGATCATTCCCTGCGAGACTTGTAGGATCACTCCAAAAGATCAAACATTCGTCTTAACAGGAATTCCTGAAGGAGAAGACGATGGTCCTAAAGGTACAGATGCTCTACTCCAAGAGATTTTGGAGAATTTCGCAAGTATTGCAAGAGATACAGAACTTCATATAACAGACAGATTCAGAACCCCAGCAAGATTCAATCCAAATAAAGCATCTCCTAAACACACTATAATTAACTTTGCCAAAGTTAAGATGAAGGAGAAAATTCTGCAAGCAGCCAGATGTAAGAAAAGCATCACCTACAAAGGGAGAAGCATCAGAATAACTGCAGATCTCTCAGCTAAAACATTTCAAGCCAGAAGAAGATGGTCACTGACCTTCAAACTCCTAGAACAAAACAACTTCCACCCCAGGATCCCATATCCAGCTAAACTGAGTTTCATTTGTGATGGAAAAATCAAATTCTTTAATGACACAGACATGTTGAAGAAATTTGCAATAACTAAACCAGCTCTCCAGGATATTCTCAGACCCATTCTCCACAATGACCACCACAATGATCTACCTCCAAAGTAAACTTACACAGAAATCTTTGAACAAAACCCAACTTCCACAGCGGTGAAAGGATTAAAAATGTCCACTGGACATCCGAAAATCTTGACACCCAAAACACAACCAGGCTTATTAACTCTCTCAATTAATGTGAATGGTTTAAATTGTCCTCTAAAGAGGCACAGTCTGGCTGACTGGATACATAAACTCAGACCAAATATCTGCTCTATACGAGAAAGAGAATCTCACCTTACCGTAAAGGATAAAAATAGACTAAGGGTAAAGGGATGGACTTATATAATACGGGCAAATGCAAACCAGAAAAAAGCAGGGGTTGCAATTTTAGTAGCAGATACAATTGGCTTTAAACCAACAAAAATAAAAAAAGATAAGGAAGGTCACTACATACTTGCCAAGGGAAAAACCCAACATGAAGAGATTTCGATAATTAACATTTATGCACCCTACCAGAATGTTCCTCAATTCATAAAGCAAACCCTAATGGATATGAACAACTTGATATCTTCCTGTACTATAATAGTTGGAGATTTTGACAGTTTTGGATAGATCCTCCAAGAAGAAACTAAACAAAGAAATATTAGACTTAAACCTGACCCTAGAACAAATGGATTTTATAGACCTCCACAGAACATTTCATCCTAATAAAACTGAATATACATTATTCTCATCAGCCTATGGGTCATCCTCCAAAACAGATCACATCCTAGGACACAAATCTAACCTCAACAAATTTAAAAGTGTCTAAATTATTCCTTGTATCTTCTCGGACCATCATAGAATAAAAGTTGAACTCAACAACAACAGGAATCTTCATACTCAAACAGTCATAGAAAGTAAATAATCTTAGGCTGAATGACAGCTAGGTAAAAGATGAGATTAAGAAGGAAATCACCAAATTTTTGAAACAAAATGATAATGAAGACACAAATTATCAAAACCTGTGGGATACTGCAAAGGCAGTCCTAAGAGGGAAATTTATAGCATTGGAACCCTTCATTAAGAAAATAGAGAGGAAGCCAACAACTTAATGGATCATCTCAAACAACTAGAGAAGGAAGAACATTCCAACCCCAAACCTAGCAGAAGAAATAACCAAAATTAGGGCAGAATTAAATGAAATTGAAAACAGAAGAATCATTCAGAAGATCAACGAAACAAAAAGTTGGTTTTTTGAAAAGATTAACAAAATTAATAAACCCTTGGCCAACCCAACCAAAAATAGAAAAGTAAAATCTCTAATATCATCTATCAGAAACGATAAAGGATAAATAACAAGAGACACTTCAGAAATTCAAAAAAATCCTCAATGATTACTACAAAAATCTCACTCCCAGAAATATGAAAATGTGAAGGAAATGGACCAATACCTGGAAGCATGCCACCTTCCTAGACTCAACCAGAAAGAATTAGAAATCTTGAATAGAACTGTATCAACCACTGAAACAGCATCAACAACATGAAATCTCCCTAAAAAGAAAAGTCCAAGACCAGATACTTCACATCCGAATTCTACCAAACCTTTCAAGAGGAACTAGTACCTATATTATACGTTTTCCAAAGCATAGAAAAAGAAGGAATACTTCCCAACACATTCTATGAAGCAAATATTATCACCCTGATACCCAAACCAGGAAAGGATACAACAAAGAAAGAAAATTATAGACCAGTATCATTAATAAATATTGATGCAAAAATATTCAATAAGATCTTAGCAAACAGAATTCAACAACACATCAAAAAAATTGTACACCATGATCAAGTTGGTTTTATTCCAGGGTTGCAGGGTTGGTTCAACACACACAAATCTATAAATATAATACATCACATCAATTAAATAAAAAACAAAGACTGGGCTCGGCGCCTATAGCTCAACCGGCTAAGGCGCCAGCCACGTACACCTAAGGTGGCGGGTTTGAATCCCCAGCCCGGACCCGCCAA
>NW_003852412.1:2265954-2273146 GCF_000181295.1 Otolemur garnettii | reverse complement strand
AAAACCTAGCCAGGCATGGTAGCACTCACTTGTGGTCCTAGCTACTTGGGAGGCTGCAATGCAAGAGCAATGCAAGACCCTGTCTCTACTAACAATAGAAAACCTAGCCAGGCATGGTAGCACTCACTTGTGGTCCTAGCTACTTGGGAGGCTGAGGCAAGAAGGCCACTTGAGTCCAGATTTTGAGGTTGTCATGACCTAGGTTGAGGCCATGGCACTTTAATGTGGGCAAGAGAATGAAACTCTGTCTTTAAAAAATAAATGAAAATAAATAAAAAGACAGAATGTGAAGTCCTAAAATTGCATGCTGCTCAGCTACCAAAAGCCCAATTACAACAATGATGTTTGGGGAGCTATAAAATATAATTTATCCATTCGTATCTATTTTAGCTTTTTTCTTTAAAAAATTGTCTTATAATTATTTCTTTCATTTTTTTGTACTTCATTGACCTTTCACTATTTCATATTCTTGCCATTTTTGTATGTTGCTCTCATATTTTATCTTTAAATTAGAACACAAAAAAAATTCATACTTATGAAATAAATTAGCCTACTCAAATGTATAATCCATCATCTATGAGTTTTTTGTATATTTTACCCTCCTCTTTTTATTTAAAATAAAAAATCAAACTGCAGGGGAGTGTTGAGGGGACAGAGAAAGAAGGTGGATCAGAAGGATCATCAGGTGAGCTCTCCTAGACAGACTGGGGAAAAAGAGAGAACCTAGCCATATCAGGCACAGGGATCTTACCAGGAGTCATAGCTCAGGGAGCACAGCAAGATGGTAAGCTCAATACAGAATATGAAGAGAAGCAGTGGAAATCCAATGAATTAGGCAAGTGATTACAATTGGATGGGATCGACTGGCCACTCACAGAGATCTAGGATGGGAGGAAGCCTTTCCAAAGTTTTCAGTTGCTGAGGGCTGCTGCACAGTTAAGTGGAAAGCTTGGAAGAGTGGGCAGACTTCAACAGCATACAACCAGATTAGAATGCCAGCTGGAATAGATTTGCCACAGGTTTCATGGCTGGTGAGGCAGCCATACTGAGAAGGTCTCAGTGGCCAGAGGGCTACCACTGTGGAAAGGTCATGAGAAGGTCTTAACAGGATCCTAACGCACAACCATCTTAATTAGCTTGCAGAATCAGAACTCCACTCTTGGGACAGACTGAGGGACTCTCTCACCCCATGGGAATTAAAGTCAGGGGACACTGAGAGACCTTCCCCTGAAGGATTCTGTGAGTTTTCAATGCTGAAAACCAAAGGCAGGTGATAACCAAAGGCAGGTGATAACCAAAGGCAACTAAGTTTGGAATACGGACCATACAGGTACTGGCTGTGCTCTCGCTCCTAAAAAAAACCCACAGCACCACCTGGTATCCTGGGAACACACACCAACATACAGTCATCAAGAGCTAAGACCTCTGTTTGAAGCAAAAGAGGCAGTGAGAAGGAAAAAGGAGTATGAGGAGGTAAACAAGAAAAAAAGAACACATGAGGAGGACCTAATGGGAAAATCTGGACAACACAAAAAACCAAAACAGAGCAACTCCCCCAAGAAACCATGACGCAGTTATTGCAGAAGACTGTACCTATAAAGAATTAATGGACTTGAGAGAAAGGGAATTTAAAATATGGATAATAAAGACAACAAAAGGAAAGGATGAGAAAATGGAAAGACAGAACCAAAAGTCAGATGAGAGATATGTAAAATATAGAAAGGATATGGTAGAGTATAAGGAAATGAAGGACACACAATCAGGGAATGTAAAGATGCAGAAAAAAGAAATAGGTTAGACCATGGAGAAGAAAGAACCTCTGAGCTAGAGGATAACATTTTTTTTGCATTCACCCAGCTAGTTAAAGAGGCAGAAAAGAAGAGAGAGAAAACAGAACAGCTGGTTAGAGAACTATGAGACTCCATGAAGCATTCAAACATACAAATAATAGGGATTCCTGAAGGGGAAGAAGATTGTCCCAAGGAAACAGAAACCCTACTAGAGACTATCATAAATGAAAACTTCCCAAGTTTACTACAAACTCCCACACTCTCCTTTCAGATGGATATCAAACCCCAGGTCATCTCAACTCAAACAGAGCCTCTCCAAGACACGTTGTAATAAACTTGTACAAAGTCAAGATGAAAGAAAAACTTTTGCAAGCAGCCAGAAGTGCCAACTGACTTACAGAAGCAGAGCCATTAGAGTGACAGCAGACTTTTCTTTTCTTTTTTTTTTTTTACAAGTTAAAGAAATGCTTTATTAATACAAACACAGACTAGCTATAAAGCACTAAGAAATTCAAGTACCTATGTCATAGCAAACAGGTGGCAATTCAATATCCAGGGTCTTTTTTTTTTTATTTTGAGACAGAGTCTCACTATCTCAACCTTGGTAGAATGCCATGGCATCACAGTTCACAGTAACCTCAAATTCTTGGGCTCAGGGATTCTCTTTCCTCAGGCTCCCAAGTAGCTGGGACTACAGGCACCTACCAGCTATTTTTTTGCTCCCATTGTTGTTTTAGCTGGTCAGAGTTGGATTAGAACCCTCCAGCATTGAAATATATGGCTGATGCCCTACCCACTGACCCACAGGCACCACCCAAAAGCAGACTTTTCAGCTGAAACCTTCCCAGCCAGAAGAGCACAGTATTCCACCTTCACATTCCTAAACAAAACAATTTTCAGCCCCGGATTCTGTATTCTGCTAAAATAAGTTTCAAAATTGATGGAGAAAACAAATCTTTTGCGAATATACAAGCACTGAGAAAATATGCCATAACAAGCGGAGCTCTACAGGAAATGCCTAGACCTATTCTCAATACTGACCACCACAATGGACCACCAGCAAAGTAAACACCCAGAAGCTAAAGGTCAAAACATAGCTTCCACAACAGCACAAGGGATAAAATTACACAACAAACTTTCACAAGAGATGAACAGAACTCCACCACATTTAACAATTCTTCCAATAAATGTCAATGGATTGAATTCACCACTGAAGAGGCACAGGCTGGCTGATTGGATAAAAAAGCACAAGCAATCCATATGCTGTCTCTAAGATAATCACCTTGCCTTGAAAGACAAATCAAGACTCAGGGTTAAAGGATGGAAAAAAGTATTTCAAGCAAATGGAAATCAGAAGAAAGGCAGGGTTGCAATTTTATTTTCAGATACAAGCTGATTTAAAGCAACTAAAGAAACACAAAGATGTACACTTTATACTAGTCAAAGGAACAATTCAATAAGAAGGAAGACATTTCAATTTTAAATATTTATGCCCCCAATTTAAATGATCCCAGATTTATGAAACAGACTTTAATTGGTCTCAGCAATGATATCCCATAACACCATAATAGCCTTTAACACCCTCTGACAGAACTAGACACATCCTCTAAACAGAAACTTAATAAAGATACAAAGGACTTAAATGTAACCCTAGAACAAATGGAATTAATAGACATATACAGAATACACCATCCCAAAGCCAAGGAATATACATTTTTCTTATCAGCTCATGGTATATACTCCAAATCAACCACATCACAGAATACAAATCAAACCTCAGCAAAATTAAACAGAACAGAAATTATACCTAGTACATTCTCAGACCACAGACAACAAAGGTGGAACTCAACTCCAACAAAAACGTTCATTCCCATGCAAAGACTAGGAAATTAAACAACCTTATGTTGAATGATAGTCGAGTTCAGGAAGAGACAAAAGGAAATCATTAAATTCCTCAAACATAACAACAATGAAGACACAAGTTACGAAAACCTGTGGGGTTAAGCAAAAGCAGTCTTAAGAGGGAAATTTATAGCATTAGATGCCTACATCAGAAAAACAGAAAGACAGAACATCAACAAACCCATGAACCACTTACAGAAATGGAAAAAGCATGCAATCCCAAACCCAGCAGAAGAAAAAAAATAACCAAGATGAAATCAGACATTAATTAAAATGAAAACAAAAGAATCATTCAGAAAATTAACAGAACAAAAAGTTAGGGTTTTTCAAAAAAATAAATAAAATCGATAAACCCAGGTGGCACCAGTAGCTCCAGGGGTAGGGCACTGGCTACATACACTGAGGCTGGTGGGTTCAAACCTGGCCCCAACCAGCTAAACAGCAATGACAACTGTCAACAACAAAAAAATAGCCGGGCATTGTGGTGGGCACCTGTAGTCCACGCAACTTGGGAGGCTGAGGCAAGAGAATTGCGTGCATTTTCCATTTCTATAAGTGGTTCATGAGTTTGTTGATGTTCTGTCCTTCTGGTTTTGTGGTGCAGGCATCTAATGCTATAAATTTCCCTCTTAAGACTGCTTTTGTTGAACCCCACAGTTTGAGGTTGCTATAAGCTGTGACACCATTGCACTCTGAGGGTGACATACTGAGACTCTGTCTCAAAAAAAAAAAAAATCACAATCAAGTAAGTTTCATCCCAGGAATGCAAAGCTGGTTTAACATATGCAAGTCCATGAACATAATTCACTATATCAGCAGAAACAAAAACCCAAGACAATATGATTCTCTCAATAGGTGCAGAAAAAGCATTCAATAAAATTCAACATCTTTTTCTAAATAGAACACTTAAAAATAGAGACATACGTGGCACATTTCTGAATCTGATCAAAGTAATCTATGACAAACCTACAGCTAATATTATACTATAGCAAAACCGAAAGCTTTTCCACTTAAAGCTGGAACCAGGCAAGTTTGTCCTCTACCACCAGTACTATCCAACATAGTGCTGGAAGTTCTAGTCAACACAATCAGGCAAGACAACAAAATAAAGGGCATCCAGACAAGGAAATAAAGAGCATCCAGATGGGTGCAGAGGAGGTCAAACATTACCTCTTTGGTGACGATATGATCTTATATTTGGAGAACCACAAAGACTCAACCACAAGACTCCTGGAAGTGATCAAAAAATACAGCAGTATCTCAGGATATAAAATTAATGTCCACAATCAGTAGCCTTTGTTGTATACGCCAGTAACAACCAAGATGAAAAGCTAATCAAGGACACCATTCCCTTCATAGTAGCTTCAAAAAAAAATGAAATACCTAGCAATGTACATAAAAAAAGAGGTGAAGGACCTCTACAAAGAAGATTACAAAACTCTAAGAAAAGAAATAGCAGAAGATATTGACAAATGGAAGAACATACTATGCTAATGACTGGGAAGAATCAACATTGTGAAAATGTCAATACTACCCAAAGTAATCTACAGATTCAATGGAATCCCCATTAAAATGCCATCATATGGCTCGGAGCCTGTGGCTCAAGTGCCTAAGGTGCCAGCCAGATACACCTAAGGTGGCAGATTCAAATCCAGCCTGGGCCTGCCAAACAACGACGGCTGCAATCAAAAAATAGCCGGGTGTTGTGGCAGGCACCTATAGTCCCAGCTACTTGGGAGGCTGAGGCAGGAGACTAGCTTGAGCACAGGAGTTGGAAGTTGCTGTGAGCTGTGATGCCACAGGACTCTACCCAAGGAGATAGCTTGAGGCTCTGTCTCAAAAAAAAAAAAAGCCATTATATTTCAAGATATGGAAAAAATAATTCTTTGTTTTGCATGGAACGAGAAGAAATCCCATACAACGAAGGCAATTCTTAGTATTAAAAACAAAGCCCCCTAGGGCCATCAGCCTACCAGACTTTAGGCTATACTACAAAGGCCGTAGTCATCAAAACAGCATGGTGTATTGGCATGAAATTAGAGACACTGACATTGGAATGGAACAGAAAACTCTGAGATGAACTTACAGCCACCTGATCTTTAATAACCAAGTAAGAACATACACTGGGGAAAAGAATCCCTATTCAATAAATGGATAACCACATGTAAAAACCTGAAACTGGACCCATACCTCTCACCACTTAAAAAAATTGATTCAAGATAGATAAAAGATTTAAATCTAGAGCATGAAACAATAAAAATCCTCAAAGAAAGTATAGGGAAAACACTTGAAGATATCAACCTGGGGAAAGATTTTACAAAGACAACATCTGTGGAAATTGCAACAACAAAAATAAACAAACAGGACTTAATTAAACTGAAAAGCTTCTGTACAGCTAAGGAAAGAACAAAGCAGACAACCTTCAGAATGGGAAAAGGTATTTTGCATATCATGAATTGAACAAAAACTTGATAACTATGATCTATAGAGAACTCAAGTTAATCAACAAAAAAGACCAAACAGGGCGGCACCTGTGGCTCAGGGGAGTGGGGCGCCAGCCCCATATGCCAGAGGTTGCAGGTTCAAACCCAGCCCCAGCCAAAAACTGCAAAAAAAAAAAAAAAAGACCAAACAATCCCATATATCACTGGCCAAGGGACATGAATAGAAAGAACATTCTCTAAAAAAGACACACAAATGGCTAACAAACATGAAAAAATGTGTACCGTCCTTAATCATCAGAGAAATGCAAATCAAAACCACTCTGAGGAATGGCACCTATAGCTCAAAGGAGTAGGGCACTGGCCCCATATACCAGAGATGGTGGGTTCAAACCCAGCCCCAGCCAAAAACTGCAGGAGCTGGAGTGGGGGGGACTACTCTGAGGTATCACCTAACCCCAGTGAGAATGGTCCACATTACAAAGTCTCCAAGATACAGATGATTGCATGAATGTGGAAAGAACGGAATGCTCTTACACCATTGATGGGCCTGCAAACTAACACAACCTTCTTGGAAGGGAAGTATGTAGAATCCTCAGAGAACTCAAGCTAGACCTCCCATATGATCCCGCAATTCCATTACTAGGCAACTACCAAGAAGGAAAAGACATCCTTTTTTTTTTTTTTTTCCATTTTAGGAAAAATAGTTTAATGGTGGGTTTTTAACCTCTGTTCTCAACAAGGTAAGACATCCTTTTATCATAAGGACATTTGCACTAGATTCTTTATTAGAGCTCAATTTACAACTGCCATTTTCAGGAAACAGCCTAAATGCCCACCAAAATCCAAGAATGGATTAACAAACGGTGGTATATGTATACCATGGAATACTCTTCAGTCACTAAAAAGATGGGAGACTTTACATCTTTTGTATTAACTGGAATGGAGGTGGAACACATTCCTCTTTTTTTTTTTTTTTTTTTGAGACGGAGCCTCAAGCTATCCCCCTGGGTAGAGTGCCATGGCCGCACAGCTCACAGCAACCTCCAACTCCTGGGC
>NW_003852412.1:2255364-2265404 GCF_000181295.1 Otolemur garnettii | reverse complement strand
AAAAAGGGTGGGAGTAGGGGAATGTGCAAGTGGGGAGAGGGCAAAACAGAAAGGGTTTGGGGGGGTCACAGTGTATGGCACATGTCTTGGGAACAGGACACAATTATAAGATGGACTTTATCTAACAAATGTAATCAGTATAATCTAATTCTTTGTACCCTCAAAGAATCTTAAACAATTAAAAAAAATTATCAGGAAAGAATCTGAAAGCTATATAATACATGCTGCAAAATCATCAACGACACTGTCCATTCATTACACAATACCTCTTACATAAGAAAATAAACGGTGTAGAAATTATTTAGAATTTACCCAAGGAAAATCTTTGTTTCCTCTAAAGAGTTTGTATTTTCTTATTTAGGGTAACGAAAATTTTGGCTTCCAGGAAGCTTGGCTAAATTTGATTTTCTATCACAACTACTATGCAAAATTACTTTAAAATTATATATTTCTTCACTCCTTTCCTTGGATCTGATTTTCTATTTCTATTAACTATATACCTACATCCTACTAAAAGCTGTCTCAAATCTTATTGTAAAGAAAGAATATTAAAAATAATCATGTTGGCTTGGCCCCTATGGTTCAAGTAGCTAAGATGCCAGCCGCATACACCTGAGTTGGCGGGTTTAAATCCAGTCCGGGCCTGCCAAACAACAATGACAGCTGCAACCAAAAAATAGCCAGGCATTGTGGCAGGGGCCTGTAATCCCAGCTACTCGGGAGGTGGTGGCAGGAAAATCGCTTTGAGCCCAGGAGTTGGAGGTTGCTGTGAGCTGTGATGCCACAGCACTCTACCCAGGGCAAGAGCTTGAGGCTCTGTCTCTAAAATAAATATAAAATTTAAATCAAAAAAGGCCTTCCCGGCCCTGTGCAGTGGTTCATGCCCATAATATCAGCACTGTGGGAAGCTGAGGAGGGAGAATTGCTTGAGCTCACAAGTTCATGACTTGCCTGAGTGAGAGTGATACCCCAACTCAGATACAAAAAAAAACCAGCAGGATGCCACAGCAAGCACCTGTAATGCCAGCAGCTTACAGAGGCTGAGGCAGCTGGATGACCACAGCCCAAGTCTGAGGTTGCAGTGAGCTACGACGCCACTGCACTCTGCTCAGGGAATAGGGTAGGAATCTGCTTCAATAACCAAAAAAAAAGGCAAAGAGGCTTGCCGCCTGTGGCTCAAGTGGCTAAGGTGCCAGCCACATACACCTGAGCTAGCAGGTTTGAATCCAGCCCAGGCCCACCAAACAACAGTGATGGCTGCAACCAAAAAATAGATGGGTGTTGGGATGGGCGCCTGTAGTCCCAGCTACTTGGGAGGCGGAGACAGGAGAATTACTTGAGCCCAGAAGTTGGAGGTTGCTGTGAGCTGTGATACCACAGCATTCTACCCAGGGTGACAGCTTGAGGCTCTGTCTCAAAATAAATAAATAAAAATAGAAAAACTGGCTCGGCGCCCATAGCACAGTGGCACCAGCCATATACACCAAGACTGGTAGGTTTTGAACCCAGCCCAAGCCAGCTAAGCAACAATGACAACTGCAACAGAAAAATGGGTGGGCTTTGTGGCAGGCACCTGTAGTCCCAGCTACTTGGGAGGCTGAGGTAAGAGAATCGCTTGAGCCCAAAAGTTTGAGGTTGCTGTGAGCTGTGATGCTACGGCACTCTACTGAGGGTGGCATAGTGAGACTCTGTCTCCAAAAAAAAAAAAAAAATACAAAAATACAAAAACTGAGGCAGGAGGATTGCTTGAGCCCAGGATTTGGAGAAAGTTGGAGGTTCCTGTGAGCTATGACTCCACAGCACTCTACCCAGGATGACAGCTTAAGACTCTGTCCCCCCACCCAAAAAAAAAAAGAAAAGAAAAAAGGCCTTCCTTGATGAATCATTTGAAAAAAATCTTCAAATAGACAAAAAAAATATACTGGAAAAAGTTAACACAGCAAACCAGACAGCTAAGTAAAAACCAGAATGGCACAGTAGATCCTGGTAAAAACTGAGGTGTATACACCTGAGTTTCTTCATTACCTAGAGTAAAAGTAAGGCTAATTATACAGCAGAAATATAATCAGTTAAGATTTTTGGTATTTATTCCTTGTTCGCTCCCCTAGGCCTAGAACAATTCTTAGCACAAAATAGGAACTTAAATACTACTACTGTTTTATACATTAGTCCAATAGGTAGGAGAAACTACAATCTATATTCCAAGGATTGAAATACTCCTCAATCCTTGTTCCTACATGAGGTGAACTAGTTAGGTAAAACAGGTAGAAACTGTGCTCTGTAAGCTGATGCAGTGAAAACTCTTTCCACCTTGCACACATACACAAACAAACACTCTGAGAATCTAACTCCATTATACAGTTGGATGAATGATTAAAGATAATAGGCTAAAATTGAATCAGAAAGTAAGTACACTGTAATTTCAGCAGTTTTAGAGGCTGAGATTGGAGGATCACTTGAGGCCAGGAATTTGAGATCAGCTTGTGCAACAAAAACACTGTCTCTGTAAAAAAATTAGCTGTATATGGTGGCGGCATTCGCCTGTGGTCCTAGCTACTTAGGAGGTTAAGACCAGCAGGATCCCTTCAGCCTAGGAGATCAACAATGCAGTGAACTACAGACCACAGCACTCCAGCCTGGGTGACAGAACAAAACCTTGTCTTTAAAAAAAAGTTATAAATCCAAACTATAAAACTCAAAGAAGAAAATACAGGACAAACACTTCACAACACTGGATTTGGCGATGACTTCTTGTATATGAATCAAAGAAACAAGTGACAACAAAAATACAGTAGAACCTCTGTAAGTGGACCACCCAAGGGACTGTAACAAACTGGTCAACATAAGGAACTAGGCCTATGTGGTGCATGTCCAGTCTTTGAAAATTAGGTCACCTTGGCTCGGCGCCTATAGCTCAACCGGCTAAGGCGCCAGCCACGTACACCTAAGGTGGCGGGTTTGAATCCCCAGCCCGGACCCGCCAAACAACAATGACGGCTGCAACCAAAAAACAGCCAGGCGCTGTGGCGGGCGCCTGTGGTCCCAGCTACTTGGGAGGCAGAGGCAGGAGACTCGCTTGAGCCCAGGAGTTGGAGGTTGCTGTGAGCTGTAATGCCACGGCACTCTACCCAGGGGGACAGCTTGAGGCTCTGTCTCAAAAAAAAAAAAAGAAAATTAGGTCACCTTAAGGAGGAGGTCAACTATGGAGGTTCTACTATAGACAAACTGGATTTCACGAAAAGCCTATGTTCTTACATACAATATGAAATTGCCTCTCTCCGATTTGCACAGACAGATACTATGAGTGGGCTAAAGTAGAATGGTCAAAAATGCATATAGAAAGGTAACCTTTCCTACTATTGGGGGAAGTAGAAATTGTACAAAATCTTCACAGGGTATTTGATTCTACGTATCAATTTTTTTTTTTTTGAGACAGAGCCTCAAGCTGTCCCCCCTGGGTAGAGTGCTGTGGTATCACAGCTCACAGCAACCTCCAACTCCTGGGATCAAGCAAGTCTCCTGCCTCAGCCTCCCAAGTAGCTGGGACCACAGGTGCCTGCCACAATGCCCGGCTATTTTTTGGTTGCAGCCGTCGTTGTTGTTTGGCGGTCCCGGGGCTAGATTCAAAGCCGCCACCTCAGGTGTATGTGGCTGGTGCCTTAGCCACTTGAGTCACAGGCGCAGAGCCTACGTATCAATTTTAATTACACACATAGGAGTATATGTGGGAGATTAAAAAAAAAAAAAAAAGAAAATACCTAATTCTAAGAGATAGCGTCTCACTCCGTCGCCCTTGGTAGAGTGCTGTGGCGTCACAGCTCATGCAACACCCAGCTCTTGGACTTAGGCGACTCTCTTGCCTAAGCCTCCCGAGTAAGTGGGACCACAGGCACCTGCCACAACGCCCAGCTACTTTTTTGTTGCAGTTTGGCCAGGGCTGGTTTGAACCCATCACCCTCCATATATGGGGCCAGCACCCTACTCTGTGGTGCTGCCCAGAATTTTCATTTTCTTTGTTATATATTTCCACATTTGAATTGTTATAGCAAGATTATTTTTATAATCTGAGAAAAAGAATAAGGTAATTATTTTAGCCCTTTGCCTATTAAAAGCCCTTCATCTTATCCAACCTTCCTATCCTAGGCGAAAAGATCTCTCTAGAGACAGTTAAAAGACAGAACTGATAGGAATTTCAATTACTAAAGTCAGGAAGATAAAAATGATGACTCCTAGGGTCCCTGACTTGGGAATGGCTTTCAAAAGAAAGCCCAGATAGGGCTCAGCGCCTATAGCTCAACCGGCTAAGGCGCCAGCCAGGTACACCTAAGGTGGCGGGTTCGAATCCCCAGCCTGGACCCGCCAAACAACAATGACGGCTGCAACCAAAAAATAGCCGGGCGTTGTGGCGGGCGCCTGTGGTCCCAGCTACTTGGGAGGCGGAGGCAGGAGACTCGCTTGAGCCCAGGAGTTGGAGGTTGCTGTGAGCTGTGATGCCACGGCACTCTACCCAGGGGGACAGCTTGAGGCTCTGTCTCAAAAAAAAAAAAAAAAAAAAGCCCAGATAGGACACTATGTTGATATCAGATATTTATGACAAATCTAACAGCATCTACTAGATACAGTCCCTGCTACCCTACAGTTAGCACCCAGACAATTAACTAAATCTTCTGAAGTCCCCTGAGATTAACAGGGCACCCAAAGGATCCATCTGATACTGCCAGGATCCTTATCTTTTCCTAGAAGACAGAGTATATATATTCTAGTCACAAAAGGATATTCTAGACCATCTCTTAAATTACTACCCAAATCTCTAGGTAAGAAGTCAAATCAACTTATTATAGGCTGGATGATAGCTTTGGCTGGAGATTCATTTTTAGATTACAGGTTTCTTACACTTGTCCTAATAAAAACATACCCTCTGGGGCGGCACCTGTGGCTCAAAGGAGTAGGGCGCCCACCCCATATGCCAAAGGTGGCGGGTTTAAACCCAGCCCTGGCCGAAAGAATAATAATAACAATAAATAAATTATACCTGAAGAAAATTGGTTTAAAAAAAAAAAAAACATACCCTCTATTACCCCACTCCCCGTCCCCTATTCCCTACAAAGAAAACTATAAGCGACCTAAGGCTTGATAATTCCAAGGACATTATTATCTGGAAAACAGATACATGGCCAAAAAAAATCAGGATCATGCAAACAATTTAACCACAATATGAAAATCAAAGTCCCATCAAAATCATTGCAATCATACTAAAACCAAGCAATTATTTCCATAAGGAACTTGTCCAACGTAGATAATAAAAGTACTGGCTTTTCCCCATCCACCTTTCACACGGTAGCCTCAGGAATTACTGGAGAATTAAACATTTTTCCTAAGTGTATTTATCATAGAATTGGAGCTTGTCTTTTTACATTCTAGAATTTCACTCCTTTAAAAATACTTTGGGAATTAATTTGGCACTTCTGGCTCAAAATATCTGAACAAACATTTACCTTAACTTCCACATATACACAGTATGTACAAAAACAAACCTAGTTTTCTCACTCTCAAAGGTAAGATATAAATATGGAAAAAAATTTTTTCTATCATGAGAAAAAAGGCAAATGTAAGTTATTTCTTTGCATTCACTTACTATTCATTTGTTTTTTTTCTGTACAAATCTAGATTTTTATGATAGACAATAAAATTAGTTTATCTCCTGCAAAAAAAAAATTTTAAAACCTCAAGCAAGCCCTGGTTGCTGGGTTAGAACTGCAGTTATCATGTGAAAATATACAGACACTCTTCAATTTACAATGGGTTGATGTCTGTATAAACCCATCCTAAGTTGAAATACATTTAATACCCCAATAAACCCAGGAAAAGTAAAAAAATTATAAGTTGAACCATTATAAATCAGGGACCATATGTATGTATTTCAAAGATATAGAAATAAATATGGATGCGCTCGGTGCCTGTGGCTCAAGCAGCTAAGGCACCAGCCACATATCCCTGAGCTGGTGGGTTCGAATCCAGCCCAGGCCCGCCAAACAACATTGACAGCTGCAACCAAAAAATAGCCGGGTGTTGTGGCAGGCACCTATAGTCCCAGCTACTTGGGAGGCAGAGGCAGGAGAATCATTTGAGCCCAGGAGTTGGGAGGTTGCTGTGAGCTGTGATGCCATGGCACTCTACCAAGGGTGACAAAGTGAGATTCTGTCTCAAAAGAAAAAAAGAAAGAGGGGTGGGTTGAGAGAAAGAGGGAGAGAAAGAGAGAGAGAGGGAGAGAGAGAGGGAGGGAGGGAGGAAGGAGTGAGTGGGTAAATGCAATACACGATTTTGAACTGGATCTTTTCACTATGCTGCTCAGGCTGCTCTTGAACTCATGGGTTCAATCCATCATTCTACCTCAATCTCCCAGAGTGCACTGGATCCTTTTGCTCTAAAAGATATTATTGAGGCTCGGCGTCCGTGGCTCAAGTGGCTAAGGCACCAGCCACATACACCTAAGGTGGCAGGTTCGAATCCAGCCCAGGCCCGCCAAACAACAAAGACGGCTGCAACCAAAAAATAGCTGGGCATTGTGGCAGGCACCTGTGGGAGGCTGAGGCAGGAGACTCACTGGAGCCCAGGAGTTGGAGGTTGCTATGAGCTGTGATGCCAAAGCACTCTACCCAGGGGGATAGCTTGAGGCTCTGTCTCAAAAAAAAAAAAAAAAAAAAAAAAGATACTATTGAGACAACTTATGAGGTTTATAAGTTAGTAATGGATACATGTAAACTTTCTGATTTTGCTGGTTATGATGGCATTATGTAGGAGAATGTCATTATTTGTAGGACATAAACATTAAAATATTTAGGGGTGATGGACACCATCAGCAACTTACTGTCAAATGGTTCAGGGAAAAAAGTTCCAATTTTTCCATATGCCACTGTTCCAAAAATTAAACTTAAGAAAAACATTACAAAAAATCTACAGCAGCATCAGAAAACCTGGTGGGTTGTATCTACAAATAAGAACAGAAAGGGATTTATAGAGACAAAGTAGACTGGGGTATGGGAGAATGACAACAAAATGCAATACGTATGAGAGACCAAAATAAGTATAAACTTCTATCTCCAAAAATGATAACATTTTTAGCAAAAAAGATTAGAAGAGGTGTCTCCTAGGCAGTCAGCCAGATAACAAAATCATACTAAGATGCTTCATAGATAAAACATCTAGTACAGCTCTCGGTAATAGGATAGATTTGACTCTTAGACAGTATGACCATGAAACTATTTAACAGGAGATTATTTCATAAAAGACAGGAAATACCTATATAACAAAAAGTAAGGTTATCAACATACCCTAAAGGAGAAACCTATTAAATATCCCCCCCTTTCCTCTACAAAGCAATTACCAAAGCCAGAAGAACCCATGGACTGAGAAAATAAATTAAAATGGCCAACACTGTACAGACTAGACTGGGCCATAATATAAAATTCTGACTACCACGAAGAATCTAACATTTGAGGAAGCACCAAAGCATGACAGATATACCAAAAATAATAAGACCAAACTAAAACAGAAAACAATGTTAAAATAGTAATATCTCAGAGATTCAAAGTTACATGTAGACCAAAAATAAAGCTTAAAAAATAAAAACCAACTGCTATGAAAAAAGAGTTCTTAGAAACTCTATCCCCGGCTCAGTGCCTATAGCTCAACCGGCTAAGGCGCCAGCCACGTACACCTAAGGTGGCGGGTTTGAATCCCCAGCCCGGACCCGCCAAACAACAACGGCTGCAACCAAAAAAATAGCCAGGCGTTGTGGCGGGCACCTGTAGTCCCAGCTACTTGGGAGGCGGAGGCAGACTCGCTTGAGCCCAGGAGTTGGAGGTTGCCGTGAGCTGTAATGCCACAGCACTCTACCCAGGGGGACAGCTTGAGGCTCTGTCTCAAAAAAAAAAAAAAAGAAACTCTATCCCCAAAACAAGTAAAAACATAACTGAAAAGAGGTGAAGATCAAATAAGTGAGCTAAAAGATCAAGCCTCAAGATTCTCCCAGAATTTAATTTCAAAATACAAAAAAAAAAAAAAAATTATTTCTCATGCTGAACTTCTCTAAAAAAAAAAATGAAAATAGGCTAGGCGCGGTGGTTCACACCTATAATCCCAGCACTCTGGGAGGCCAAGGCAGGTGGATTGCCTCAGCTCATGGTTCAAGACCAGCCTGAGCAAGAGCAAGACCCTATCCCTAAAACAAAAATAGCCAGGCATTGTGGTGGGCGCCTATAGTCCTAGCTACTCTGGAGGCTGAGGCAAGAGAATCGCTTGTGCCCAAGAGTTTGAGGTTACTGCGAGCAGCAACAAAGCAAGATTCTGTCTCAAAAAAAAAAAAAAAGAAAGAAAAGAAAATGAAAAGAAAATTAAAGGAAGTAAGGAAAGCTCCATAAATCCCAACATTCACCTAAATTCCCAAAGTGTGATCCCCAGGCCTTGGAAGTACACAGTTTCTGAGAGTCCCTGAACACTTTCAAGAAGTCTTCAAGGTCAAAACTATTTTCTTTTTTTGTTTGTTTTGCTTTCTTTTTTCTTCAAAACTATTTTCATAATAACACTGAAATGTCATTTTTTTCCCTTTTCTACTCTGTTAATGTTTTACACTAATAATGCAAAAGCAATGATGGGTAAAACTGCTCCCAAAAAAGGGAGTACAAAGTTCAAGCACCACTACATATTCCCAGTTTTATTTTTAAAATGCCATTTGCACATAAGAGTATCTTTAACACAGCAATAAGAAATAACGTATAAGCTGCGAGTGGTGGCTCACACACATAATCCTAGCACTCTGGGAGGTCAAGGCAGGTGGATTACTTGAGCTCACAGGTTCAAGACCAGCCTGAGCAAGGGCGAGACCTTGTCTATAAAAATTAGCCAGGTGTTGTGATGGGCACCTGTGATCCCAGCTATTCGGGAGGCTGAGGCAAGAGAATTGCTTGAACCCAGGAGTTTGAGGTTGCTGTGAGCTATGATGCCACAGTATCTACCGAGGGTGATAAAGTGAGATTCTGTCTCTACAAAAAAAAAAAAAAAATTATCCTAAGTACAAGATGAAGCAATAGATTATTTTGGGGGGGGGGGGGAGACAGAGTCTTACTTTATGGTCCTTGGTAGAGTGCTGTGGTGTCATGACATAGCAACCTCCAACTCCTGGGCTTAGGCAATTCCTTTGCCTCAGCCTCCCAAGTATCTGGGATTACAGGCACCTGCCACAACACCCAGCTATTTTTTGTTGCAGTTTGTCTGAAGCAGAGTTGAACCCACCACCCTCAGTAAATGGGGCGGTGCCCTACTCACTGAGCCACAGGCACTGCCCAAACTAATAAATTTTAAAGTAACAATAAGAAATGAAAAATTGGGTCAAGCGCAGTAGCTCACACCTGTATTCCTAGCATTCTGAGAGGTTAAGGCAGGTGGATAGCCTGAGCTAATGGGTTCAAGACCAGCCTGAGCAAAAGGGAGACTCCATCTCTAAAAATAGCTGGGCACTGTGGCGGGCACCTGTAGTCCCAGCTACTTGAGAAGCTGAGGCAAGAGAATCACTTAAGCCCAAGAGTTTGAGGTTGCTGTGAGCTATGACACCAGGGCACTCTACCAAGGGTGACAAAGTGAGACTCTGTCTCAAAAAATAAAATAAAATAAAGCAGCAATGAAGGGGCAGCACCTGTGGCTCAAAGAGTAGGGTGCCGGCCCCATGTACCAAAGGGTGGTGGGTTTGAACCTGGCTATGGCCAAAACTGCAAAAAAAAAAAAAAAAAAAAAAGAATAAATGAAAAATTCACTGTCACAGTTCCAGATTCAATATTGCCACTATCTTATAAAAAACTACTACTCTTTGGGATGACACCTGCGGCTCAGTCAGTAGGGCTCCTGCCACATATACCAAGGGCAGTGGGTTCAAACTTGGCCTTGGCCAAACTGCAACAAAAAATAGCTGGCTGTTGTGGTGAGCATCTATAGTCCCACCTACTCAGGAGGGTGGCAGGTTCAACCCGGCCCCGGCCAAACTGCAA
>NW_003852412.1:2252825-2254309 GCF_000181295.1 Otolemur garnettii | reverse complement strand
AGGCGCCGAGCCTAAGATGTCATTTTTTATTATTTTCTAGTCTTTTTTACATTTTATGTACCTAAAGTCACAGATAAATAACCAAATAAACAGAGAATTATTAAGTACATTTTTAGATGTTCTTCTTTTCTACTGTTGTACATATTATCACTTACAAAGCTTAGCAAGGCCTGTATCCAATGGTGTCTGGAACAAAATTTGAAGTGAAAAGAATAAAATGAAGTGATAGAGTTCCACTGTGCTTATTTCACGAAACAAAGGAAGACAATTTAAAAATTTGGGGGATACTGTGACAGAGAATACATCCAATTTGAAAGGCAGGACAGAAGAGTAAGGTACAGAGAAAGAAGGTACAGAGAAATGAGTCTGTATCTTTTAAGATGACAAAAATATAATAAAATAAGAAAGTAGACGGGGTTGTAGAGAGTTTTAAAGAATAAGTACCACCTCCTAGTATCTTTTTTTTTTGGAGAGAATCTCACTCAGTTGCCCTGGGGTTGAGTGCTGTGACGTCATAGCTCTCAGCAACCTCAAACTCTTGAGCTCAAGCAACCCTCTTGCCTCAGCTTCCCAAGTAGCTGGGACTACAGGCACCTGCCACAACACTGGGCTGTATTTTTTTTTTTTTAATTAAATCATAGCTGTGTACACTAATGCAATCACGGGGTACAGTGTGCTGTTTTTATATACAATTTGAAATATTTTCACCAAACTGGTTAACATAGCCTTGGCAGCATTTTCTTAGTTATTGTGTTAAGACATTTACATTCTACATTTAGAAAGATTCACATGTACCCTTTGGGCTGTTTTTCTTAGAGACAGGGTCTCACTCTTGCTCAGGCTGGTCTCAAATCCTAAACTCAAGCAATCTGCCAGCCTGGGCCTCCCAGAGTGGTGGGATTACAGGTGTTAGCCACCACTCTGAGCTACCTACTATTATCTTAACAGTTCATTCAGAGGACATTAACAAAGAAAAAGAATTGAGAAAACAAAAGTATAATTACAAAACAAATATATTAGTGAATATCAAGCACAATGAATTGAAATACAAAGAGAATATTCAGAATTAAATAGGCTGATTAAATTTTTTCTACTGCATGTTTTGTACAGTTTTGAGGTAAGAATAAACATGAACTAATAAAGCACAGAAAAGAGGAAAAGGACAAAAGAGAATAAGTAAAAACAACAGATGATGGCTTGGCGCCCACAGCACAGTGGTTACTGCATCAGCCACACACACTGAGGGTGGCAGGTTCGAACCCAGCCCAGGCCAGCTAAACAACAGTGACAACTGCAACAAAAAATAGCCAGGCACTGTGGCAGGCGCCTGTAGTCCCAGCTACTTGGGAGGCTGAGTAAGAGAATCGCTTAAGCCCAAGAGTTGGAGGGTGCTGTGAGCTGTGATGCTCCAGCACTCTACCCAGGGTGACAAAGTGAGATTCAGTCTCAAAAAAAAAAAAAAAAAAGAAAGAAAGAAACAACAG
>NW_003852412.1:2236231-2252185 GCF_000181295.1 Otolemur garnettii | reverse complement strand
CGTTGCGGCAGGCACCTGTAGTCTCAGCTACTCAGGAAGCTGAGGCAAGAGAATTGCTTAAGCCCAGGAGTTGGAGGTTGCTGTGAGCTGTGATGTCACAGCACTCTACTGAGGGTGACATAGGGAGACTGTCTCAAAAAAAAAAAAAAAAAGTAGAAAAAAACAAAGAAAAGTAGATTGCAGAAATGCTGAATTTATTTCCTCAGAAAACTCAAAAGCAGATATCAGAGTATAATTCATGTATACACAGTATATTCTATGGCAACAGAAAAACAAATCATGTGCACTAAAAAGCTGAATAGTCAATCTACTGTGAACAGTTAAACACAGGTACAGTATATGTTGTCAGAAAAGAAAAAGAGACACTTTTAGGAGTTTATACAAGTGTTTCCTCAATAAAAGTAAACACATGACAGATTTGAGAAATGAATGAACAAGGTGGAAATAAAATGAAAATACAAGCAACAAAGTAAGGCATTTAAGGAGAATCCGAATAAGTACCAATTACTAAAAAAAATTACTTTGCTATCCAACATCACTAAAATTCCCATAAATTCCAAATACATTTTAAATACTGTCTTAAAAACAAAGTAGCTTAAAATCTAAATCTTATTATCTATAAGCAATTATTTCAATTAAATGCCTAAATATGCACAAACAATTATGTTTCTCAGGTAGTCAACACTCAATATAAGCAGTGTCTAAAATAACTGAATTTTAAAGATTTACCAGTTATTTATGCAAACAGCACTTAAGGAAAAATATGATTTCCACATTTGTACTTACGTTGAGATTTTATCTACGAAGTTTGCAATAGCTTCAACTCAAATGATAAGGAGACTTCATAACTTAATCCAACTTGAATTAGTTCTAAAAACTCATAACTTTCAATAAACAGAGCATTATGTGCAGTATTTTAGTAAACGCTTTGGGAGTACTCTATATTTGCCAATTTGATCTAAGAAAACCCACAAGTACCAAAAATTCTAAGCTATTTTAAAATATTTTAACTGTTTCTTTTAAATCTTTTCAAACTTTTGTTACATTTTAAATAAGTGTCAAAAATATAATTTGACCTTGTATAAAACTTAAAATGTCTTAAGTTAATAAATAATTCAGTGCTAAATTAACAGATTTCTAAGTAAACCACAAATAATGCCTTGTTGAGAGAAAACGGAACGAAAGACAACCGCACAGGTGAACACCTCACTTTTAAAAATGTTGTCTGCATCTAAATATATTCTTGCCCAAGAAACTGAAGAGCTATATTTTAAAACAGGTTTAATCGTCATTTTCAAGTGCTATAATATTTTCTTGTATAAAATTTATTAACAAAGAGAATCACCTTTGCAAAGTTATAATTCTCTGTAAAAGACTTGTTCTATTAAGGCTTTGCTGCTTTGAGGCCAAGTATAAACCTTATAAGGCAAGTGAAGTTCAGTGCCATTTATTTTGTTCCATTCTTTCAGATGCCCAAGAATAACCTCTTTCCCTGACTAATGATACGTTCCAAAATCATAAAGTAGATCAGTTATGCATTTTAAATCCCTTGATAAAGCTTGTTCAACTTAACAGGAATTTCTTTATGGTTCACAAATCTTACCAACGATGGGGAAAAAAAAATCTCCAGAGACCATGCTGGGGGGGTGGGGAGGTGTCAAACAACATATGTAATAAATAAGTAATAAATAACTTAAATACTCCCTTTTTGAAAGGTACTTCATAAAGTCGTAAAGAACGTATTTACTTGTGAAATAATTTTATGTTGTTCTTTAAAACCTACCTTTTCCTCTTTGAACTACAGAAAGTCAACTCTTTCCCCAGGTTTCCGGTAATTACTTGAGGTAGCACAGGCAAACTAAACATTAAAGTATGTACTTAAGACATATCTACTAACAGGACACCATATTTCTTTAATATTTTAAACAAAAGTACAGTATTCCCTTTCACCTACCTCTACCACAAAAGTACTGGGGTAAAACTAAACTTTTTAAAAAGAATAAAATGCTGAAAAAACAGCTTGAGTTTGCTACTACCAGAACTAGTTTGATCTAGGAAGCCTGCCATTGGTCCAGAAGGGTTTGTACCTCTGACTGCTGGAATGTCTGCCATGCTTCACGAATTCCTACCCCCACATGAGGAACCTACCACTTATTAAGGACAACAGACCAAAAACACCGGGGCCAACGCAAAAATGTAAACATCATAGTATTCAAAAAGCACAGCCACGTTCAATATGATTCCCATGAAAATCCTTTTAGGCATTTTACTTCTTAGTCTGCACAGAAGTCTGTGCTGCACAGAAGTCCTAACAAACTACTTACTACAGGTATGTTTTTAAATTACACTTTTCTTTTTACCCATAATCCTTACTCCCTCCTTTTTTCCCCAATGGATTAGTTACGAGACAAGTCTAGCAGATACATGCTTACAATTAACCAAACAAGTAAAAAGTTATAAACGTCTAAGAACACGTTACCACACACTTAAAGAAACGTGTTACCCACTCTGAAAAGCAACTAAGAACGAAGTTTTTTGCTTCCAAACTCCAACGAAATATCCAATCCAATAAGCGCTAGAAATAAAAAAAAAAAATAAAAATCCCTACATACGAGTAACACTAAAGCCAAAATAATCGGTATCCATATAAACAAATGTGGCTGCCATCTCAATTAATAGCAAAATAATCGCCCGCCGCATCGACCTTTCTTCCAAAACAAAAGTGGCCAAATTCAGCAAACTAAACACACAATGTTTTATGTTCTGGAAAGCTAAAACTTCAGTACCTTGTGCCAAACAAAGGCACTCTTTCTTCGGTTTGCTGAAAACTTTTGATCCCACTGCATTCTAAAAACCTCTTCCCAAACAACCACGGTGCAGACGGTGGAACGAGGAGGGAAAAAAACAATTCGATTTAGCACCCCAAATACTGTCCACTTAGGAGAAAAGGAGAATTCAGAGCAACTTCGGGAAAAACGAAAGACACTAACGTATCACCCTTTTCCGGCCCAAGAACTTTGTAACTAACTTCTAGACACTTTTCGTGAAAATTACCTTTCGGTCAGACGGTGTCTGGGGGCAGCTTTTTCAAAGCTTCGCTTGCCATGATTTCCTCCCCGTCATCAGTCACTCGGGTACCGCCGAATCTCTCCCCGTGAGAGCGGATGTGGAGTGGCCTCCCGCGGCAGACGAGGAGGTGGCTCCGGTGGGGGCTGGGACGCGGACTGCCTTCCTGGTGTCGAGTTGTGCAGGAGTTTCCCAGTCCCAACTAGGATCTCCGCCGAAAGAAAACTTTTCACTCGTGACACCGCCCGGAATCGCCGAGCGAAACTCACTTCCTGCCTTGAGAAGCAGCAGGATCCAGCTCCGTCCAGGGGAACCCGGAAAACCAGCTCCGCGCGCGCCGGGAAGGGGGGCCGGAGGGGGTGTCCGCCGAGAGCCCCCGGCTGCGTGCGAGCAGCGCGCCCCGCACACCGGCCAGCGGGGGAGCTCGGCCGGCGGGGACCAAGACGCCGCGGGAGCGCTCGGCGAGCCTCGGCCGCGCTAGGCCGCCACCTCCTCCTCCTCTCCGCCGCCCCCAGAGCCGGGCGGCGGGGTTATTGTCTCGGTAGCGCCTGCCGCGCCCTTCGCCCGCGTCGGCGCCGCCGCAGCTGCCCGGAGCCCAAGGGCCGGGCAGGCTCGATGGCGGCCCCCTCCCCAGGCCGTCCGTCGGGCCGTCCGTTCTTCCGTCCGTCCCTCTCCGCCTTCCCTACTCGCCCTCGAACCCTCTTCTCCTCCCTCTCTCGTTTTCCCGCCGCCGTCCCTCCGCTGTCTCCCTCGTTCTTCCCCAGCGGCGGCGACTCCCCCGAGAACTGCAGGGGGTGGGGGCAGGCGGCAGCTCGGTCTCCTCAGGAGCTCGCGGGGCCGCGGCAGGGGCCGAGGCTGCGTCCCGCGCCGCCGCGCCACATTCACTCGAGCGAGAGGCTGCGAGGGGAGGGGAGGGAGAGAGAGAAGAGAAAGGAGGAGGAACGGGGCTGGGGCGGAGGGAAGCTACAGTCTCACAGGCCGCGGCGGCCACAGCGCCACCGCCCCGCCGGCGAGGGGGGAAGAGGCTGCGCGCGGCGGCTCCACGGCGGGGGCGGGGGGGCCTCCTGCCTGCTTCCCCACAGCCGCCAACAGCCGGGCGGGAGGCCGGCGCGAGCCAGTCAGCGCGCGGGGGCGGCCCGGGCCGACGTCGGCGGCGGCGGCTGGGGGTGGCGGGGGGCGACGGGCCAAGGGCTGTGGGGGAGGGGCCGGCGGCGGCCGCGGTCTCGCGCGCGAGGCGCGGCGTGAGGCCCGTTCTGGCCCAGGCCCCCCGAGGCCTGCCTGCTGGGCCCCAGCCCGCTGCTGGACCCCGCACACCCCCACGCTCCTGAGCGCCAGAGGTGGGGCTGCCGACCCTCGCGGCCCCGCGCCCGGCCCAGGAGACGTAGAGCCCACGGGCCTCCGCCGCCCTGGCCGGTTGAGTTTCTTCCTACGACAGTAATCGGTGCAAAGGAGTTGTTCAAGTCCAGCCCCGATTTTAAGGCAGCAGGTATCTCTTTCAGCTGCAGCGCCCCAACTTCCTCTAATGGCACGCTCAGGTTGCAGGAAACCGCTGCGGCAGCTTGGCTGAGCTTCCCACGCCGGCCCTTTGAGCTTGCTCGCCCAGCAGTGCAGCTCCGAGTCTCAGCCTCGCACCGGCGGGGAAACAAAGCTGGCGCTGAGAGGGCGAAAATGGCCCGCGAAATTGCCTCAAGATAGTGCCTTTGTTAGAGAAAACACTGGATACCTTCCGAGTGCAGCGCAGGCTTCCAACCCCAGAGGTTTCTGTGGTGCAGTCGTTGTTTTGCGCCGGTCCTAATAATTCAGCCTGGCAGGGTTTGCGTTTATTGAGGAGAGAGACTCAAGCATTCTGTCAACACATATGGCATAAAAAGTCTCAACCATAACATTGCACAGTTTTTTGCAGTTACTACTTTAAATATGTTAACAGACAAGATGACAGCCTTGCTTTACCCGGAGAAGGAATATAGCAAAGCATCCTCCACCCTCATTCTGTGTTGTATTTAACTGTGTACAGTGGTGATAATTAGCCTCTGGGTCCCTGAAGTCACTGCTCCAGTTATTCCATCTGTATTCCAGAGATAACTGTTTATTACCCAAGTTTAAATAAAGAGCTTTGTGCCCTACAGATAATTGTGGGCTGACACCCAAAGGAAAGAATTCATAAAGTCCGTCAAAGAATTATTTACCAAAGTGAGTTGTACACTAGTGACACACTTGAAAAAACCTTCAAAGATATTCGAGTCATTTCGTTAGGGTTGGAACATTTTGACTATTTTTAGAACTGCTGGAATTAGTACAAGTACTAACTAGTTCCGTAGCATAGAGCAGAAGTTTAAGATTTACAGATAGTACCGAAGTGTTCAGGTAGATTCAGTGCTGAATTAGAGGTAAGAGCATTAACTGGAAGCTAGGAAACAGCAAGCAGGTATACTGGTAAAAGCTGGCTATCTATTTTATGTGACTATGAATCTTAACTGTTGCATGAAAAGCTAAAATTAGCATATTGTACAAGCTGTTCTTAATCATCCCACGAAAAATGTCTTCTTCCACTTTCAAAAACTAGTTTGAATCTGGTCAGAACTTAGTGACATAGCCCTGAACTGAAAGGATCACTCTCCTAAATCATCTCAGGATGGAATATCTCCTGCACCAGTATGAAGCCATCTGGATTTTTTTTTTTTTTTTTTTTTTAAGAGACAGTCTCACTTTGTCACCCTGGGTAGAGAGTGCCATAGCATCACAGCTCACAGCAACCTCCGGCTCTTGGGCTTAGGCGATTCTCTTGCCTCAGCCTCCCGAGTAGCTGGGACCACAAGCGCCTGCCACGACACCCAGCTACTTTTTGTTGCAGTTTGGCCAGGCTAGGTTCAAACCTGCCACCCTCAGTATATGGGGCTGTCGCCCTACTCACTGAGCCACAGGCACCTCCCAATCACCTGGATTCTGTGTTGCATCTTGTCTCAGTTTGATTCAAGAATCCTTTAAACATGGTACCATAGATTCCAGTAAACCTACCCCTCTCCTCCAAGCCTGAATAAGTAGGATGAAACCACTTCTTATAGGCTAAGACTTGCCTTGGTCCCATCCTTTATTTATTTATTCATACTCAGGACCAGTTCAGGCTAGAAAAGTCCCTATGACCAAAACCCCTTCTTCAACTAAACTAAAATTCTGCCATTAGAGTTTTATCCCTTTAAGTAGTTTATTTCTCTAGCACAAAACCATAATCCTGGAAATGGAAATATTTTAAGCCTTATTAGTCATTTATACCTAATTCATCAGATTGTTTCCCTAAAGCAGCTTTAGACAGAAGGGAAAAATGGAACTAACATTTGCCGAGGCTGAGTAGATAGGTTAGGGAAATGTGTTCTCATTCCTTAGAGCAATATATAGAGAGTAGAAGAGTATGGGCAATAAAATGACTTCCACTGGATAAGATAAGTCCTGCTTACTCATACTGTGAGAATGAGCGCCCCAACACTGGCCTTAAGAGGATAGAAGCCAGGATGCACTAGTCAATGTAGTTGACCCTTGAACAACATGAGGGATAGGTGTGTTGACCCCCCCAGGTATATAACTTTTGGCTCCCCAAAAACTGAATTGCTAATAAGGCTACTATTGATTAGAAGCTTTACCCAAAAATAGTCAACGCACATTTTGTATGTTATCAGTATTGTCATCTTAAAGTAAGCTAGAGAAAAGATAGTGTTACTAAGAAAATCATAAGGTGGGGGGCATGGTGGATGGCACCTAGCACTCTGGGAGGACAACACAGGTGGATTGCCTGAGCTCACAGGTTCCAGACCAGCCTGAGCCAGAGTGAAATCTTGTCTCTAAAAATAGCCGGGCATTGTGGCAGGCACCTGTAGCCCCAGCTACTCAGGAGGCTGAGTTAAGAGAATCCCTTGAGTCCAAGAGTTCGAGGTTGCTGTGAGCTATGACACCACAGCACTCCAGCAAGGGCAGCAAAGTAAGACTCTGTCTCAAGAAAAAAAAAAAAATTAATAAAGGGCCTAGTGTGATGGCTCATGCCTGTAATCCTAGCACTCTGAGAGGCCAAGGCAGGTCACCAGAGCTCAGGAGTTCAAGACCAGCCTGAGCAAGAGTGAGATCTCATCTCTACTTAAAAATAGAAAAAAAAAATAGTTGGGCTTTGTGGCAGGTGCCACAACTACTTGGGAGGCTGAGACAAGAGGATTGTTTGAGCCCAAGAGTTTGAGGTTGCTGTGAGCTATGATGACGCCCTGGCACTCTACTCAGGACTACCCATTGAGACTCTGTCTCCAAAAAAAAGAAAGAAAGAAAGAAAGAAAATCATAAGGAAGAGAGTATATTATATATTCACAGCATTATACTGTATTTTTCAGTATAGTAAGTTTAGTATGTTTACAAGATGAATCATCTATCTAAAATGGCAGGCAACTGCAGCTGTAAATTTCAAGCTACAGTACATGTCAAGCAATTCAACTTTTCCTTATAATGTCCCAACTTCTCTGTGCTTCTTGGAAGTACTTCCAGCATCACTGGTGGCACTTTGAGTGGGTCCTACGGTGTTATTCAGAGTTTATGGTATTGGACTTAAACACAATGAAAAATATGCACGAACTGTGAGAGATCACTTTTAACTACAATACAGAATTTACTGGAGAGATGAACTGCTCACGTGGAGATGATTGGCATTACACAGCATTTAAGTGGATACTTGAAACACTTAAGCTCACTGAATAGCAACAGAAGGTAGCTACAAAATATTATGGTGGTATGATGGGTGGGGGAGGGTAATTGGTGGGACCACACCTATGGTGCATCTTACAAGGGTACCTGTGAAATTCACTAAATGTAGAATATAAATTCTCCACACAATAACTAAGAAAATGTTGTGAAGGCTATGTTAACCAGTTTGATGAAAATATTTCAAATTGTATATAAAACCAGCACATTGTACCCCATGATTGCATTAATGTATAGAGCTATGATATAATTAAAAAATATTATAATGGTATTATATTTGTCTCCACTGCAAAAGGTACCATGTAAGTTTTGTTTGTCTGCAGGTTTTTTCAAATTGGTGCAAATCTCAAAAAAATTCCCACACAGGAATCCACACAGTTCAAACCTAAGTCATTCAAGGGTCAATTGGAGTTATCGATTTTGTCAAATATTTCTTTAATATGCCCTTTATAAAATACCCACCTAACAATGCTGCATTTGTGCTCACACAGACGGGTAAAATGGCAGCTATCTGATCAGGGCATTCAGTAATAAGAAATAGTGATTTATGGCTCAGCACCTATGGCTTAAGCGGCTAAGGAGCCAGCCACATACACCTGAGCTGGTGGATTTGAATACAGCCCAGGCCCGCCAAACAACAACGGCTGCAACCAAAAAACAGCTGGGCATCGTGGCAGCCACCTGTAGTCCCAGCTACTTGGGAGGTAGAGGCAGGAGAATCACTTGAGGCCAGGAGTTGGAGGTTGCTGTAAGCTGTGATGCCACAGCACTCTACCCAGGGCAACAGCTTGAGGCTCTGTCTCAAAAAAAAAAAAAAAAAAAAGAGAGAGAGAAAGAAAAAGAAATAGTGATTCATGTTTGTTATTCATCATTGACTAGTTCTAACTCATATGAGCAGCATGCACAGATATAGACAAATCTTCCATTCGTTCCACAAGGCTTTCCTATTCTGTGCTTACAGATTAGTTTCCTTTGAAAATCCTCCTATAGGACCTTGAACTAAGATTTACTTAACTTTTCAATTATGATTAAAAGGGGAACTAAAACCCTACCTTAAACAAGGCTGCCTAGCTGTGATTCTGTAATGATTAACTGAATTTGAAGACTACCTTAGAGAGTAAGCTAATAAATGTTTATAGATAATATAGCTTCATCTTCCCCATATAATTTCATCTTCCCTGTTGCAATACTTTAAATCAGTGGTTCTCGACCTTCCTAATGCTACGATCTATTTTCATTGTTACAAAAGGGTCCCAACCCACAGGTTGAGAACTGCTGCATCTAAATGATTCTCTGAAAGGCAGGAAATCTTTTCTTTGGGATTCTCCTTTTCTGTGACTGGTCTCAGGAAAGAAATTACTGTCTGTTAAAGATAAGCTACTTCATCTGACGGAAAGCCTAAGGCCTTAAGCATTCCAGGGAATGTTCACAGCATCATCCATCAGGGAAAAAAGTGCTCTGAAAGCCTGACCACTATTTTAAAAAGGATCCCCCTGTCATTTCCCGCATGCCAGCCAAGACATTGTGCTGAAGTCTCCCTTTGAAGAGAAAAGACAGCAGAGGCCAAGGAAAAGTTGGGGGTGATAATTGTTCTCTCCTTTCTCAAACACTGGTAAAGAATTGGTTACCGGCTCGGCGCCTATAGCTCAACTGGCTAAGGCGCGAGCCACGTACACCTAAGGTGGTGGTTCGAATCCCCAGCCTGGACCCGCCAAACAACAATGATGGCTGCAACCAAAAAATGGCCAGGCGTTGTGGCGGGCGCCTGTGGTCCCAGCTACTTGGGAGGCGGAGGCAGGAGACTCGCTTGAGCCCAGGAGTTGGAGGTTGCTGTGAGCTGTAATGCCACGGCACTCTGCCCAGGGGGACAGCTTGAGGCTCTGTCTCAAAAAAAAAAAAAAAAAAAAGAATTGGTTACCTAAAAACAAAATTTTTATCAGAGTAGTATTTGGAAAAAAATGAATCTTTGGGCTATAACAGGGTTCGATTCAAAGAAGTCTAGAAGCATTGAATCAGTTAAGTCAAAATGCACTGTAACATGTATTTTTAATGGGACTTGACTTCTCTATTTTCACTTTCACCTTAGGAAGTGAAATTGATGAAGAGGGCAGGAAAGGTTGGCACGTCTGTGAGAAAGAGATGCTCTAACTCAAAAAAGACAGTGTACTCAGAAACCAATATTAATGGTTTCATAGTACTTTAGGAAAGGAATCACCTCTCCCAAAACATGTTTCTACCTTTGAAGCATATTTTCAGTAATATTTTACGAATCATAAGTCTGCTTCTGTTTGTGAAAAGTTTTCTGAAACGTTTTGAAGTCTTTTTACCCTGGTATATGCTTGACAATCTTTTTTTGTCTATCCTATACATTTTGTAAGCTATCAAAGTTAAATTTCTTTCAGATGTTTTATGGATTTTTTAAATGTGGGTAGATTAGTGATTATTGATATTGCTTCTGAAGCAACTTTTCAAATTAGAAACGTGGCTACTGAATGACCTTGAGCAACTTCCAGAATGCCTATAAACATAAACTTGAGCTTCCTCATCTCTAGAATGGGCACTATAATACTAATTGCCTTAAAGATTACTGGGAAGACTAAATGGGACAGTGCTCGCGAAGTGTTTAGCATACTTAAAAGTGTTAGCTATTATTAGTACTGTGGGCAGCACCTGTGGCTCAAAGGAGTGGGGCGCTGGCCCCATATGCCAGAGGTGGTGGATTCAAACCCAGCCCCAGCCAAAAAATACTGCAAAAAAAAAGAATAGTTGGGTGTTATGGCAGGCACCTGTAGTCCCAGTGACTTGGGCAGCCTGAGGCAAGAGAACAACTTAAGCCCAAGAGTTTGAGGTTGCTGTGAGCTGTGATGCCAAGTACTCTGCTGAGGGTGACGTAGGGAAATTCTGTCTCAAAGAAAAGAAAAGAAATTTATTCTATGGGACTCAAAATGTTGATATAAATTATAACATTTCAAAATGTTTTCTCTCTTTCTCTTTTTCCCTAGTCCAGTCCTTTGTTTTTGTGCCATTAGTGTCGACCATCAAAGCAATTATATATTATTTTAGTTTTCTTAGTTTTTATTGACTTCTAATTTTTTTGTTTTTCTAGTTCTCCTCTAAGATAGATGCTGAATTTCACTTCTTTCTACCTCTTAAAATGTCTTCTGAGACTTTTTTGTTTTTGTATATGAAATTTTATGTAGTATATCTTTCATATTTCCTGTTACACAGCATACCAAACTATTAATAGAAATACCATTTTCCTTCCAAGGGATATTTATGTATTTATGCTTCCTTATTTAAAAATAAATATGTAGAGAAAAAAATAGTTTTCAAATATTTTATTTTATGATTTTCAACATGATTTTCTTTTATTTATTTATTTATTTAAATACAGGGGCTAGCTCTGTTGCATGGGCTAGAATGCCATGGTGTCACCATAGCTCACTGCAAGCTCAAATTCCGGGGCTTGAGTGATCCTCCTGCCTTGGCCTCCCAGAGTGCTAGGATTACAGGCCTGAGCCACCACCCCTAGCCTTTTTTTTTTCTCTTTTTCTTTTTTGAGACAGAGTCTCACTCAGTCACGATGGGGTAGAGTCCCGTGGTGTCATAGCTCATAGCAACCTCAAACTCTTGGGCTCAAGCAATCCTCTTGCCTCAGCCTCCTTAAGTAGCTGGGACCACAGGCATTGACTAGAACATCCGGCTAGTTTTAGAGATGAGGTTTCACTCTTGCTCAGACTGGTCTCTAACTCCTGAGCTCAAGTGATCCATCTTGGCTGGGCGTGGTGGCTCACGCCTGTTGTCCCAGCACTGTGGGAGGCCGAGGTGGGTGGATCCCCTGAGCTCAGCCGAGTTCGAGACCAGTGGAAAACCAGCATGAGGCAGAGTGAGCCAGAGTGAAACCCCGTCTCTACAAAAAAACCCCCCAAAAAACAGGCATACGTTGTGATCCCAGCTACATGGGGGGCAAGAAAATCACTACAGGAGGAAGAAGTAAAAAAAACAAAACAAAACTTCAAACTAAGATAAAGTGAAAGCCAGAAGAAATTGAAAGAAAAAAAAAAGTGATCCATCTTGGCCTCCCAGAGTGCTAGGATTACAGGTGTGAGCCACCTTGCCCAGCTGCTTTTTCTTTCTTGATATTTTACTTCATTTACCTGGTATCTGGCCACTCTATCTTATAGATAACTAACTTTATTTATTTAGGGACAGAATCTCGCTCTGTTACCCTGGCTAGAGTTCAGTGCATATCTTTACAGCTCACTGCAACCTCAAACTCCTGGGCCCAAGCGATCCTCCTGCCTCAGCCTCAGAAGGACCTGAACTATAGGCCTGTACTACTGTACCTGGCTAATTTTTCTATCATTGTAGAAACAAGGTCTTGTTTTTGCTTAGACTGGTCTTGAACTCCTGATCACAAACAATCCTATCACCTTGGCCTCCCAAAGTGCTAGAATTACAAGTGTAAGTCACCACACCTGGCTAATAACTGACATTTTTATTTTGTTTTCTATATTCTATATTAATGAAACCTAACCAAAAATTTTTCTTTCTTTTATTTTTTTATGGTATTTACTGGTTATAGCGATCTTTTTTTTCTTTTTCTTTTTTTCTTTTAAAGAGCCAGATTTTACTGTGTTGCCCATGGTGGAGTACAGTGGCTACTCATAGACATGATTCCACTACTGATCAGCAAAGAAGTTTTTTATCTGCTCTGTTTCTGACCTGGATCTGTTCTCTCCTCTTTAGGCAAGCTAGTGATCCCCTCCTCCTAAGAGGTCACCACATCGATACCAATCTTAGGGTGGACACCTGACTGGCATAGTGCACTACAATTCAGAAGTCCCAGGCTCAAGTGATCCTCCTATCTCAACCTCCTGCATAGCTAAGACTACAGGCATGTGCCATATGCCCAGCCAATAAATTCTTTCTCATCAATATTGTCATCTTTTTAAAAGTTCAGACACTGGCATCAGCATTTACTAACTGTTGACCTTGGATAAATCATTTAATCTCTCTGTGTAATAGTTTATGATCTATAAAATAGAATAAATTCTACCTAATCTATTTGATAGGGTTCTTATGGACACTAAACAAGATGATGAACATGAAAGCATACTATCAACACTACAAATAGAAGCTATCTTTTTTCTCATATCAGTAGGAATACAATTCATTATTATCACAAATAAAATATTATAAGCCATATTAAATGTCCATTGACTTAGTAGCTCTATAATAGGCATACTTTAGATTACATATTATATACAAAATGAAATGTCTTATTTTTTTAGAGATGGGGTCTTGCTCTTATTTAGGCTGGTTTCAAATTCCTGGCCTCAAATGATCCTCCTGCCTCAGCCTCTCAAAGTGCTAGGATTATAGGTATGAGCCACTGTGTCGAGTTGCAGTGTCCATTCTTTATAAAGTTTACAACCTATAAGAGGAGGTCAGTAGAAACTCATAAATTTTATATTAAAAATTCAAATTATTGCATTAATCTAGATGCCAAAAATTCAGAAATTTTGATAATTCAGACAGATAATTCAGAAATTTTGATAATTCTAAATAAGAGCAAGACCCTATCTCTAATTTTCATAGATTTTACACTATGAAAATATTACTAGGCAAGTGAGAAGTGTTAGTTTCAGGGAGAATGTTTGACCTACTTAAAATAAGCATTTTAAACTCTAGAATCTGAGAATTGTCAGTAGTGGTTGAATAAGCAGGAAAAGATCTTAGAGGTCATCATGTTTCTCATTCAACTGCATTTTATGGCTGAGGCGACTTAGATTTCAAGACTTGCCCAAAGTCACAATACCGGTTAGTGAGAAAACCATAATTACAACTCAGTTCTTTCCCACCTTGTTAGATGTTGCTACCACATAACAATCCCAATGTGGAACAACCCAGAACTCACTGAAGAAAAATTTGACAGAACTGCTTATGTTATTTAAACTTCTGTTGGCAAAAACACCAAAAACAAAGTTAAAAAATAAAATCACAATGTAAGAGAAAAGAAACAATATAAGAAACAATAGTTAGGGTGGTGCCTATGGCTCAGTGAGTAGAGCGCCAGCCCCGTATACAGAGGATGGTAAGTTCAAACCCAGCCCCAGCCAAACTGTAACAAAAAATAGCCAAAAGTTGCGGCGGGTGCCTGTAGTCCCAGGTACTGGGGAGGCCGAGGTTAGGGAATTGCCTAAGCCCAAGGAGTTGGAGGTTGCTGTGAGCTGTGACTTCATGGTTAATAAGTGAAACTCTATGGCTCAGCACCTGTGGCTCAAGCGGCTAAGGCACCAGCCACATACACCTGAGCTGGTGGGTTTGAATCCAGCCTGGGCCCACCAAACAACAATGACGGCTGCAACCAAAAAATAGCTGGGCGTTGTGGTGGGTGCCTATAGTCACAGCTACTTGGGAGGCTGAGGCAGGAGACTCGCTTGAGCCCAGGAGTTGGAGGTTGCTGTGAGCTGTGATGCCACAGTACTCTACCCAGGGCGACAGTTTGAGGCTCTGTCTCAAAAAAAAAAAAAAAAAAGTGAAACTCTGTCTCATAAAAAAAGAAAAGAAACAATAGTTAATATCCATAGTAAAGAGCTCTTGTAAATGCAAAGAAAATAGCAATCCAATAGAACTATTTACAAAAGACATAAACCAGCTGTTCACAAAAAAGAAAAATAAAGAGCCAATAAACATTTGAAAACATGTAAGGACTTTAAAAATCTGGGTGAGAAGTAACCCCAATTAAGAACCAGGATAACTGAAACTCTAGCCAGCTTTCATAGCTGTTACTGTGGTTGGAGTGGTGATTGTTTTTCAGTTCTCTCAAGCAAAAAGAAGTCCACTGGGCTGTAATCAAAAGATGCTCCTATGACCTGGGGAGAAAGAGAAGTGAGTCAATCTGATGACTGTAGGTAAAACTAAACTGGCTTAATCCCAGACATGAGACAAGGGTCTCTCTGGTGCCACTCTTCATGAACTTTGGTAGGGAAGTTCATGGCACTTTTTGAGGAAGCATGGAACATTTGAGAAAGTACCATCTCAAAAAAATCAGGCCTGAGGATATACTAGTAAACTCCTCCTTGGACATATTCCTCTAGGCCAGAACCACTCCACTCCTGGGTATGGTGTTTGCTGCGGTTTACCCAAATTCCAGTGACTATATACTTTGCAAACCACAATTTTAAGATACTAGGTTCCTCAAAGTAAGGGCTGAACAGTGTGAGATGGCCACAAATTGTTCTAGCAAATCAAAAGTGCTGTCTGTATAATGAGTGTAAGACCTTGAAGGGAATTAACTGTCAAATTCTCCCAGGTTGATGTGGTAAGGTTCTGTCATGGCTGTAGATCCAAAGAAGCAAGTACAGGGTAGGGGTGGGAGAAGAAGAAATGTTTCTCTTTCTGCCTTTATTTGTGAATTTGCGTCCTATCAACTATTATAAAAACAAATAAAAGAGAAAAAATTGGAGACCAGGTAGAAGTGAAAAAATTATGTTAGGAACCTTGACATAATTTTTAGGAAAGACTAAAGCAGACCTAAAATTAGAAATAGAAATAAAATATTTTTTGAAGACTGAAATAAATTTTCAGAGAACAAGAGATGAGGAGAGAGAACATGTAAACGAACAAATGGAGAGAAAAAGTATTTAGGTGGGTGGCCCCGTGGCTCGGTGGGTGGGCGCCGGCCCCATATACCGAGGGTGGCAGATTCGAACCCGGCGCTGGCCCAACTACAACAAAAAAAATAGGTGGGCATTGTGGTGGGCGCCTGTAGTCTCAGCGTCTCAGGAGGCTGAGGCAAGAGACTCGCCTAAGCCCAAGAGCTGGAGAATCGCCTAAGCCCAAGTTGCTGTGAGCTGTGACTCTGTCTCTGAAAAAAGGTATATGGGGTTAAACATTCCTCAAAGACAAAAAACGAGATTAATTTATACATGGGGGGGAGTTAGGTAAAAAATAAATAAATAAACGGCACTGACATGAAGAAAAGGATAAAGTTTTTATTTATTTTTGAGACAGAGCCTCAAGCTATCCCCCTGGGTAGAGTGCCGTGGCCTCACAGCTCACAGCAACCTCCAACTCCTCGGCTCAAGAGAGTCTCCTGCCTCAGCCTCCCAAGTAGCTGGGACTACAGGCACCCACCACAACGCCTGGCTA
>NW_003852412.1:2224641-2235823 GCF_000181295.1 Otolemur garnettii | reverse complement strand
AAAAAAAAAAAAAAATATATATATATATGTATATAATATATATAATATAAAATAAAACAAGAACAACTCTGAATTTGTTAAAAAGAAAGAAAAATGATTAGGAGCCATTTGTTTTCTAAGTGAGTCTGACTAGGAGACAGGGTCCTGCTGCAACAGGAGCCTCTGGGGAGTTAATGAAACAGAGGGTCCCTCTGAAACCTCCCTGTACCCCTTAGGTTCATGGCTCCTAAGAGTTCTTCTCAGCTACGTATTGAAGCAAACATCTGACTTCTGAGAGCTCAAACTGTTGCAGCTGATCCAAGCAGCACAACCAGGCCTCTGTAAACTTCTCCCAAGCCTTCTATTCCCTCCTCTTTTTCAATACATTCTTATCAGAGTAATAAATTATGATGCCAGTTAGTAGGTAACCTACCAGTACAAGACTGTGTAGCCAAGAAGTTGCAGAGCTGGAATCTGAACCCAGCAACCTGAGATGACAGTGTAAACACCAACCATAAAAATGTATGTAACCCTGTAACTGCCTTTAATGCCTGCACTGGTACATCTTCTCCATCATATATAAGCCAGCATTTTCACTTTTAATCATTGGGGAATTTTTCACAGTCCATAAACTTCTGTCAAATAAGAAGTTTTAATTTCATCTTGAAATACTTCCTGTTTTTTCATCTTCCTCTTCTGCTCCCTTAAAACAAAACCTGGTCCTTTTCTTTTCCCTTTTCTCTGGCTACCTAGGCAACAGGTATACATTGTAAAAACTAAAGGGTTTACAAAGTATACAAGGGAGGCCACAAAATTCCATCAACCACCACCAGCTACAAGACCCTGATAATGGTATTGTTCACATGTCCCAGGGGAACAGTATAGACAGGTGATTTTAAGGACTTTGCTCTGGAACATAATGGTCACTTTTGGGGAGCAGCAATAAGTGATTGTGCTAGAATCATAACTATAGTCACATCTTTTTTGTGCAATTGAATGAAAAATGATCCATTCATTCTAATTTGGTTCTACAATAGCTTGCCTTGAGGTAAAGATATGTGTTTTCTCTTAACTTGATTTATAACATTCCATCTTACTAAAAATCATTTGCAATGGAATTTTTCTAGTACCCATGCTTTATATGTGTGTAATGAAATATAACAAAAACAATACAGGTTTTCAGAACTGATATATTAAGTGGTCTCTAAGATCTTGGTAGTTTTCTCTTTTCCTTCAACGTATAATGGAACTTATTAATGTCTCTCAGCCACTAGTGGAGAAAGTATTTTAAAAATCATTACTAACATAAATTTCCATCCACAGACTCTTCCTTTTACTTTCTCATACCACCTCATTTAAAGTCTTTTGTGTTTAAAAGTATGTAACAACCCTAAAAGAAGGTATTATGTGTTTCATCTGTTGCTCCAAAAGAAGTGAAGAACCAGACTATTAACCCGCTGTGTAATCCCTGCACAGACTACAACGCTTTTCAGTGGGAAGCCAAGCTCTGCCAAGAGCAAGGAGGATTGCAGCTTAAACATTACAGGGTCAAGTTCAGCATTTGTTCCATTCACAGACTCCCACTGACATCAATGAGAGTTTTGTGCAGAGTAGAATTTCTTCCTCAGTTAAATGATGTTGGGAATGCCTTCTATTTTGCAAGGACATATTCCACAAAGGACTTAAAGAAAATATACGTAGAACTCCTCTTTTTCTTTCCCCAGGCTTATTATTAATTTCAATAAAATGTCATCTTATTATAGGACCTGATTTAAAACATGAGTCATTTTGTAGAGAATAGGAAGAGACTTTTACATGGTTCTAGACTCTGTTATTTATAATATTGGGGGGTTTGTGTATCTGTGATATAAAAAGTACAATGGAATTCAGTCAACAGCTTTTGAACCTCTGAAGTTTTATGCCCTATGATATATTATAATTGACTGATTGGGAACACGGAGTTCTTAAGCTTCTTAGACCAAGATATGTAGAGCTAAATATCAATTCCACAAATAACCCTAGGTAATAAAGGTTGCTAAACAGGAAAAGTGAAGACACTATAATTTATACACTGTTGTTAGAAGGATAAACAATCTGTATTAGTGAAGAGTTGAAACACTATGACATAATTTTATTGTTAAGTAATATAGTAGCATGAGTGAAAATTAAGAAAGCATTTATTTATTTATTTATGTTGTAGAGACAGAGTCTCACTTTATCGCCCATGGTAGGGTGGCGGGGCATAACACAGGTCACGACAACCTCCAACTCCTGGGCTTAGGCGGTTCTCTTGCCTCAGCCTCCCCAGTAGCTGGGACTACAGGCACCCGCCACAAAGCCTGACTATTTTTTTGTTGTTGCAGTTTGGCCAGGGTCAGGTTTGAACCCGCTACCCTCGGTATATGGGGCTGGCGCCCCGCCCACTGAGCCACAGGTGCGGCCCCTATTCATTCATCCATTTATTTATTTATTAAGACAGAGTCTTACTTTGTAGCCCCTGATAGAGTACCGTGGCATCATAGCTCATAGCAACCTCAGATTCCTGGGCTTAAGTGATTCTCTTGCCTCAGCCTCCCGAGTAGTTGGGATTACAGGTACCTGCCACAACACTCAGCTAAATAAAGTATTTTAATAAATAGTCATAATTTTATAATTAGCCCATTGTTTATATTACACATGTTTTTTGGTTTTGGTTTTTGTTTTTTTTGTAGAGACAGAGTCTCATTCTATAGCCCTCAGTAGAGTGCCGTGGCATCACACTGCTCACAGCGACTTTCAACTCCTGGGCTTAGGTGATTCTCTTGCCTCAGCCTCCCGAGTAGCTGGGACTACAGACACCTGCCACAACACCTGGCTATTTTTTTGTTGCAGTTTGGCCGGGGCTGAGCTTGAACCCGCCACCCTTGGTATATGGGGCCGGAGGCCTACCCATTGAGCCACAGGTGCCGCCCATTACATATAATTTTGAGGGAACTTTTAGTTTGATAAACATAGCTATAGGTGTGGGAGGCACCTGTGGCTCAGTGAGTAGGGCACCGGCCCCATATATCAAGGGTGGCAAGTTCAAACCCGGCCCTGGCCGAACTGCAACAACGACAAAAAATAGCTGGGCATTGTAGAGGGTACTTGTAGTCCCAGCTACTCGGGAGGCCTGAGGCAATAGAATCACCTAAGCTCAGGACCTGGAGGTTGCTGTAAACTGTATAGGCCACAGCACTCTACCGAGGGCAATACAGAGAGACTCTGTCTCTAAAAAACAAAACAACAAAACAAACAAAAAACATAGCAATAGGTGGCCAAGAGAGGTGGCTCACGCCTGTAATTCTAGCACTCTGGGAGGCCAAGGTGATGGATTGCCTGAGCTCCTGGGTTGGAGACTGCCTGAGCTAGAGTGAGACCCTCCCCACCCGTCTCTAAAAATAACCAGGTGAGCTCCACCCCCATGGCTCAGGGTTTAGCGCACCAGCCACATACACCAAGGCTGGTGAGTTCGAACCCGGCCTAGGCCTGCTAAACAACAATGACAACAGCAACAAAAAAATAGCCAAGCGTTGTGATGGACACCTGTAGTCCCAGCTACTAGGGTAGCTAAGGCAAGAGAATCACTTAAGCCCAAGCGTTTGAGTTTACTGTGAGCTATGATGCCATAGCACTCTACCAATGGGGACAAAGTGAGACTCTGTATCCAAAAAAAAAAAAAAAAAAGCTATAGGTATTATATGATTAACATTTCTATGAGTTTGGGAAAATTACATATCAATTGACATTACAAATGAATTAAATGAATTATAGTGTCTAATACCATAATTTACGGTTTCTAAGACTTAAAAAGGATGGGTGGCACCTGTGGCTCAGTGGGTAGGGCGCCGGCCCCATATATTGAGGGTGGTAGGTTAAACCCAGCCCGAGCCAGCTAAAAGAGCAGTGACACCTGCAACAAAAAATAGCCAGGTGTTGTGGTGGGCGCCTGTAGTCTCAGCTACTTGGAAGGCTGAGGCAAGAGAACCGCCTAAGCCCAGGAGTTTGAGGTTGCTGTGAGCTGTGACGCCACTGCATTCTACCAACGGTGACAAAGTGAGACTATCTCAAAAAAAAAAAAATACTTAAAAAGGAAGCTAGGTGCTATGACTCTTGCCTGTAATCCTAGCACTTTGATAGGCCCAGGCAGGAGGATCACTTGAGCCAGAGTTGGCAACTCTGAGCAACATGGCAAGACCCCCTTTCTACAAAAAATAGAAAAATTAGCTAGGTTTGGGGGCGTACACCTGCAGTCCCAGCTAGTCAGGAGGCTGGGACAGGAGGGTTGTAGCACAGAAGTTAGAGATTACAGTGAGCTAAGACACCACAGTACTCTTGCCCAGGTAACAAAGCAAGACCCTGTCTCAAAAAACAGAAAAAGACTTAAGAAGAAAATCTGAGGGGGTTTTTATGGATAACAGAAATACTCTTGATTCAAAAATCTGGTGTATGTTTTGCTTATCTTCAGAAATACGTTAAAACAGATTGGATTCTAAACATATTAGTATTCTTTAAAAAGCTTTGGCATGATACATTCATACTTCACATAAGGGAGATGTTCCTATTTTCCTATTACTCAGGAAAGCTTTTAAAAAAGCAATCTGGAGAAGAAGAAAACTGATAGTAAAACAAAATGGAAAATGAAATAGGCACTCTTACCTATTTTTTATTTTTAATATATATTTTTTGAGACAGAGTTTCACTATGTCACCCTCGGTAGAGTGCTGTAGCATCACAGCTCACAGCAACCTCCAACTGTTGGGCTTAAGCAATTCTCTTGCCTCAGCCTCCCAAGTAGCTGGGACTACAGGCATCTACCACATTGCCCGGCTGTTTTTTTGGTTGTAGTCGTCATTGTTGTTTGGCTGGCCTGGCGTGGGCTCAAACCCACCACCTTCAGTGTGTGTGGCTGGGACCCTAGCCACTGAGCTACAGACGCCAAGCTGGCACTCTTACCTATACAAGGACTTACTCTGTTACCACAAAACATCACCCACTTGCAATAGTTTATGCTGAATTTTAGTATTCTAAAAAAATTCTATTCTTCTTTTATTATTTTAAATTTTTATTTATTTATTTATGTGGTTTTTTGAGACAGAGTTTCACTTTGTTGCTCTCGGTAGAGTGCCACAGCATCACAGCTCACAGCAACCTCAAACTCTTAGGCTCAAACAAGTCTCATATCTCAGCCTCCCTAGTAGCTGAGACTACAGGTGCCCACCACAATGCCTGGCTATTTTTACAAACAGGTGTCTCCCTCTTGCTGGTCTCAAACCTGTGAGCTCAGGCAATCCACCCACCTCTGCCTCTCAGAGTGCTGGGATTACAGGTGTGAGCCACTACACCCAGCTTCTATTCTTTTGAACTGTAATTGTGCCAGGATTTTCAGAGGATCATGAGATCACACAAACCACTGTTGACTAATGGTGTACTCAATCAGCAGAAACTTTTGAGGAATTCAAACAAATATTAGATATCATCAATATTTACAGAGTGTGTATTATGGACTCATTAATAGGCTGGGCATTCCACATATGATATTTCATAAAGTAAATAATACCAAGTTATGAAGTTTTATGTATGTATGTATGTGTTTTTATTTGAGACAGAGTCCCAGTATGTTGCCCTCGATATAGTGCTGTGGCATCACAGCTCACAGCAACCTCAAACTCTTGGGCTTAAGTGATTCTCTTGCCTCAGCCTTCCAAGTAGCTGGGAATACAAGCTCCTGCCACAGTGCACGACTATTTTTTTGTTGTAGTTGTCATTGTTGTTTGGCAGGCCCCAGCTAGGTTCAAACCCGCCAGCCCTGGTGTATGTGGCCAGTGCCCTAACCGCTGAGCTACAGGAGCCAAGCCTATGTATTTATTTTTGAGACAAAGTCTCTCTGTCACCCTGGGTAGATCACCATGGCATTATAGCTCACAGCAATCTCAAACTCTCAGGCTCAAGTGATCCTCTTGCCTCTGCTTCCTGAGTAGCTGTAATTATAGGTGCTCACCACAACACCCAGCTAATTTTTCTATTTTTAGTAGAGACAGGGTCTCGCTTTTGCTCAAACTGGTCTTGAACTCTTGAGCTTAAGCAATCCATCTGCCTCAGCGGTTAGGATCCCAGAGTGCTAGGATTACAGGCATGAGCCATAACACCTGGCTTCCAAGTTATGAAGTTTTAGATAAATCCATAAAGTATATAGCAGTACTAAGAGGAATCAGTTGTCCCATGACCTGGGAATCAGAAAAGTCCCCACTTATGAGTAACCATGACAGCTGGACTGGCAATTCTTTTGTGGCCTTCTGAGTTGGGTATTCATCACAACATTCGTAAGGTTATTAAGGACACCACACAAGAGAAAAATTTAATTCAGAGAGGGGAAAAGGGAGGGTAATCTGTGTGCCCCCACTTAATGGGCACAATGTGAGGATATATGGCCCACCTCCTGGGTGTGGGACACAACTACAATAGGGACCTTACCTAACAAATGCAAACATTGTAACCTAACCATTTGTACCCTCATGTTAATCTGAAAAGAATAATAATAATAAAGGTACCATGGCTGGCAGTTTTTAAATATGTCCACAATTTTTTTTTTTGAGAGTCTCACTTTGTTGTCCCCCACTCCCACCCCAGTAGAGTGCTGTGGCATCATAGTAACCTCAAACTCTTGGGTGTAAGCAATTCTTTTGCCTCAGCCTCCAGAGTAGCTGGGACTACAGGCACCCACCACAACCCTCCGACTATTTTTAGAGACAAGATCTCACTCTGGCTCCAGTTGGTCTCGAACCAGTGAGCTCAGGCAGTCCACCCGCCTCAGCCTCCCAGGGTGCTAGGATTATAGGCATGACCCACCATACTCAGCCCTGTCCTGTCCACCAATGTTTTGATACTAATCTTACCAAGAGGTGCAATCTGTGATCCCTGTCCTTGAAAATGAGGTAGCTTGTGATTCTGCTTCATTTTGTAAAGTACAGAAGAAACAATACCACATGACTTCACGTGAGGGCATAAAAGGCAGCGCAGCCTCCACTTTGTTCACTGTAGCATGTGCTCTTGAAGACCTTAGCTGCCAAACGAGAATTCTGACTACCGCGTGTTGGAAAGGCCAAATTAACTCACAGGGGAAGGCAACATGGAGAGGCCTGTCAACTCTGCAACTGTACACAGGATGAGAGAGAGAAAGAGAGAGAGAACACATTCCCACCTGGCCAACCTCCAGCTGCTCCACCTTCCACTCCCGCCAACTGTTAGAGCCCCCATTCCATGAGAAACCAAGACCCAGAACTGCCCAGAGAAGCTCTTCCCAAATTTCTTCCCAGGAAAACTATGAGGTATAGTAAAATGATAATTACAGTTTCAGCCAGCAAGTTTTGGGGTGATGCACAGCAACAATACCTAGAACAAATATCAACTTTTTTATTATTATTACTTTTTAAATTTTTTTTGAGACAGAGCCTCAAGCTGTCACCCTGGGTAAAATGCCGTGGCATCAAGGCTCACAGCAACCTACAACTCCTGGGCTCAAGCGAGTCTCCTGCCTCCACCTCCCAAGTAGCTGGGACTACAGGCGCCCGCCACAACACCTGGCTTTTTTTTTTTTTTTTGGTTGCAGCCATCATTGTTGTTTGGCAGGCCGGGCTGGATTTGAACCCGCCACCTTAGGTGTATGTGGCTGGCGCCTTAGCCACTTGAGCCACAGGTGCCGAGCCAACCTTTTTATTTTTAAAACATTTTATAGTGAACATTTTATTTGTTTTTATTTTATTTTATTTTTTAGTTTCTGGCCAGGGCTGGGTATGAACCTGCCACCTCCGGCATATGGGGCGGGTGCCCTACTCCTTTGAGCCACAGGCGCCACCCTGTTTTTATTTTTAAGACACAGTCTCACTCTGTTGCCCAGTCTAGATTGCCATGGCATCGGCCTAGGTCACAGCAACCTCAAACCCTTGGGCTCAAGGGATCCTGCTGCCTCAGCGTCCTGAGTAGGTGGAACTACAGGGCCCCACCACAATGCCTGGCTAATTTTTCTATTTTTAGTAGAGACAGGGTCTCACTCTTTCTCAGGCTGGTCTTGAACTCCTAAGCTCAAGGGATCCCTCTGCCTCATCTTCCCAAAGTGCTGGGATTATAGGCATGAGCTTCTGTGACTGGCCTCTAAAATATTCTAGAGAAGAGAAACTATATAGTAAACTCTCACGTACATTTCTCATATTCAGTGCTTGTTAAAATTTTTGTTACGTTTGCTTCACCTGTTCCCCCTTTGTTTCTTTGCTAAAATATTTCAAACTGAATAGCAGAGTTTGTGTTGTTTTTAATAAGACTTCATTATGAATATCTAAAAAATATAGAAAATTTCTTACATAACCAAAATCACTATCATGCAACAAATTAACACTAATTCTCTAGAATTGTCTCAAAAATGTGCTTTTCGGGGGGGGGGGGGTGGCACCTGTGGCTCAAAAGGGTAGGGCTCAGGTCCCATATTCCAGAGGTGGTGGGTTCAAACCCAGCCCCGGCCAAAAACTGCAAAAAAAAGAAAATGCTTTTCTGGTTGTTAGAATGGGATCCTAACAATGTTCCCAAAGAGCACTTTGTGGCTGTGCCTCTCTTAGCCTCTTTGAGTCTAAAACAGTCGCTCTTTTTTCCGTCTTTTCCCTGCCATCAAACTGTTGCAGAAACCAAATAAATTGCCTCGGGAATGTTTACTTTCTTTGTGGTAGCATTTAACATGCTCCTTTATCCCTTGTAATTCCTGTAAATGAAAGCTGGCTCTAAAGAATTGATCATATGTAGGGGTAACTTTTATTCCCCACAAGGATACTTGGTAAGTGCTGTGTGTTTCATAATGCATCACATCAGAAGGCACACATCTGGTTGTTCTACTTTCTTGAGATGCAAAAATTGATCAGTCATGTGCTGAAAGCCTTATCCCTCCTAGGAAGGGTCCCATTAGCTTTTCCTAACCCTTTCATCCAATGATGATTGTTGCCTAAACAAACATTTCATCTTTGCTGCTGGGTTGGTATTTCTTCTCAGCCTTTCAGTTCATAATGCTAGGAAATACATATATTTGAAAAGGGAAAAAACTATTATAGTAATGATATTTCCTGTTCAAATTTAACACTGTAGCAGGGTAATCCTATAGGATTTTAAAATTTACATTCCTTGACTTTCTACTTGATTTGCTTATGCTGAAAATATTTATTCCTAATATCATCATAATGACTTAATGCATTAATCTGCAGTATTTTTTTTTAAGTTTGGAAATGGCAATGTTGCCTTATCTTAATAATTAGGCTACAGGGCAGGGTGTGGTGGCTCACTCATGTAATCCTAGCACATGCTTGGAGGTTAAGATGGGTGGATTGCTTGTGCTCAGGAGTTCCAGACCAGCCTGAGCAAGAGCCAGGCCCTGTTTCTACTAAAAATAGAAAAACTAGCTCGGCATTGTGGCAGGAGTCTGTATGGGGCCAGTGCCCTACCCACTGAGCCATAGGTGCTGCCCGAGACTGAAATTTTTTAAAATTTCATTTTCACATTTTAAAATTTTTAATTTTTTCAGAGACTGGGTCTTGCTCTGTTACCCAAGCTGAAGTGCTTTGGTGAGATTATAGTTCACTGCAGCCTCAAACGTTTGGGCAAAACTCCTGCCTCACCCTCCCAAGTAGCTAGAATACAGGCTCATGCCTCCTTACCCACTTAATTTCTAAATTTATTATAGAGGGATGGTGCTGTGGCTCAAAGGAGTAGGACACCAGCCCCATATGCCGGAGGTAGCGGGTTCAAACCCAGCCCTGGCCAAAAAAATGCAAGAAAACAAAATAAATAAATAAATAAATAAGGGCAATGCCCGTGGCTCAAAGGAGTAGGGCACCAGCCCCATATGCCAGAGGTGATGGATTCAAACCCAGCCCCAGCCAAAAACTGCAAAGATAAATAAATAAATAAATAAATAAATAAATGAAAAAGGTGTATATCTTAAAAAATAAAAAAAATTAAAAAAATAAATTTATTATAGAGATGGCTTCTTGCTGTATTCCCCAGACTGGCCTCAAACTGTTGGCCTCAAATGATCCTCCTACTTTGGACTCCTAAAGTGCTGGGAATATAGGTGTGAGCTGCTATATCTGGCCTCATTTTCATTTCTATCCATATTTTCAAATATTCTCTATGGTGATATACTTGTATAAAATTAAAAGAGAAATTTACTTCTTTTGTATAAAAAGTCAAGATAATCATTTTTAAATGACTACATGACTGTAGAATTATCATTTAACGGGTACGGAGTTTCTATTTGTGATGACGAAAAAGTTCCAGAAATGGATAGTGGTAATAGTTTGACAACATTGTAAATATATTTAATGCCAGCGAATTGTACACTTAAAATGGTTGAAGTGGTAGTTTATGTTATATATACTTTACTATAATGAAAAAATAGATAAAGAAGGTTTAAAAATCACTACAGATTATCCCTACTATTAACTGAAATGTATTAAGTATCATGATCTTGCCATGCTTCAATTGTGTTCTTTAGACACATGTCCACAACACTATTACTTGTTGTATGAGAATAATAAATATCAACTAATATCTATTGAGGAGTGGAGTGGAATTTTTACACATAAAATGTATATGTATTTTATACACAATATGTCATTTAATATTCTCCAAGGTCCATGAGCTAAATAACATTACTATCTCCATTTTGAATATGAAGAAACTGAGGCCAAGAAAGTTTAAATAATTTGTCAAAGGCCACTCAGCTAGTAAGAAAAACCAGGGTCTACTTAATATCAAATTATTGCTTTTCACCACCTTGTTATTGTAGTTTGACTACACCATCTCTATATAGTATTGCCATATAGGTACTTGGGACACAACATCCCTGTGGTTATAAAAAATTCATTCCCCTCACCTAACAGGCACAATGTAAGGGTATACGGCACATGTCCTGGGTGAAGAGCTCAACTAGAACTTGGACTGTACCTAATAGATGCAAACAACATAACCTATTTGTTTGTACCTTCATATTAATCTGAAAAAAAAAATTCTCCCATAACTTTCCAGCTATGAGTTTACTTAAAAGTCTACCATGTTGGCTCGGCGCCTGTGGCTCAAGCGGCTAAGGCACCAGCCACATACACCTAAGGTGGCGGGTTCGAATCCCCAGCCCAGGCCCGCCAAAACA
>NW_003852412.1:2220646-2224014 GCF_000181295.1 Otolemur garnettii | reverse complement strand
AAAAAAAAAAGAAAGTGCAATGTAGGATGCATTTTGAACATGTTTTTCCAAGGTTAGGTCAGAGCTTTCTGGAGATACTAAAGAAAATAATCATCCAGTCATCATTCTAAACTCACTGACAGAGTCCATAGAATTTAGGGGGATGACCAGGGTGTGGGTTAGGCCTGTGTTTAGGAAACAAAGTCAGCTCACACATTCTTCCAATTTGGAAGCTTTAAGTGTGTACTTTGTATACGTGAAGGGCAGCTTGCTGGTTCTAAGCCTCACTCTTATTTCTCCGTCATACTCCAAAGTTCTCAGGAGTGAATGCTATTAAGGGTTGGGGAAATTTAGACTCACTACTATCTTTTGGTATGGTTTGGAGCTCCTGCGAGGATCCTGGAACCCATCTCCTCCCTTAAGTGCCATTATGAGTTTCAGTTCTGGACCAGACATGTGGCCATGCTCCTAGACAGACAATGACTAGAAGCACATTTCTTTGAGCCCCTGGAATTGACCCTTCAGACACTGAAGGCTCAAGTTTGAGATGTAGTAAGCTACCTAGGGTATGAAGTGCAGATGAACCATAAAATGAAACAGTGTCTGTACAGGAAGCCTAACGTTGCATTGCATTGACTTAATTTCCCCAAATAAAATACAATAACTAATTCATTTAAAATAAAGAATAAGCCCGGTGCAGTGACATGTGCTATAGTCCTTGCTACTTGGGAGGTTTGGGGAGGAAGAGTGCTTGAGGCCAAGAGTTCAAATTGCACTTGTGAATACACAAGTGAATACACAATATACTTGTGAATACACATTTCACATTAGCCTGGGCAACATAGCAAGACTCCATTTCCAGAAATAATGTAATTTTTAAAAATTGGAATGCTATTTTAAGAGCTGTCAAGATAAATGGCAGTCTAGAAGTTTTGCAAGCTCAATTCTGAAAGAAATATGAAAAACAATCAAAAGCTATCAATATTAACTATACTTTTCATATGAAGATGAGAAAGTAAAGTTAATGCCAAGAATTTGTCCAGTCGTGCAGAACTGAAGTTTGAGTATGGAAGGGACTCGGTTAATCAAAATCAAAGGAGGATAACAAAATACCCTTTGAATATATTAAGAACATATGAAAATTGGATGAACATGCACAAACCAAAAAACTCAGAGGCTTGACCCCTTTAAAGTCCAAAAGATTTGACACTGAAAAGATTTTCCACTTTTTTTTTTGCAGTTTTTGGCCGGGGCTGGGTTTGAACCTGCCACCTCCGCATATGGGGCTGGAGCCCTACTCCTTTGAGCCACAGGTGCCACCCCTATTTTCCACAATTTTAATTAAAACTCTATGAGAAGTTCTTCATATGAATTTCTACTACCCATAAATGTGCCCCAGCTGTTACACAAACGACCAGCATTAGATATCCTTATTTAAAAAGAAGGCATGCTCACCACCCTGATCTGAAAGCCACAAACTTTCCTTTTTATTTTTTTAGAGACAGAGTCTCACTTTATTGCCCTCAGTAGGGTGCCGCAGTGTCACAGCTCACAGCAACCTCCAACTCCTGGGCTTAGTCAATTCTCTTGCCTCAGCCTCCCAAGTAGCTGGGGCTACAGATGCCCACCACAATGCCCGGCTATTTTTTGTTGCAGTCTGGCTGGGGCTGAGTTCAAACCCGCTACCCTCGGTATATGGGGCCAGAGCCCTACCCACTGAGCCACAGGCGCCGCCCAAGAAGGCTACAAACTCTTAATTAACCATTGAAAGGTATACACAGAAATAATAAATGCATATTCTTTTTTTCTTTCATTGCTGATGGCAAATAAATATTAAATGTCCATTATCCTGGCTTATGAAGGGAAGCTGAAAGAGAGACTTCAAAACAGAGTATAACCATTAAATTATTCATACTTTAATTCACGATATATTTGTTAATTGTAAATTGCTTCCCTACATTTAGGCCAGGATTTCTCAACTTCAATATTGTTGATGCTTGGGGTCAGATAATTTCTTTTTGTTGTGGGGGCTTTCCTGTGCATTGTAGGATATTACCAGTATCCATGGTGTCTATCATGAGATGACAAAAGCACCCCCCAGTTGTGACAACCAAACATGTCCACAGACATTGCTAAAAGTCCCCTGGGGAGGCAAAATCTCTTTAGTTGAAAACTCCTGATTGACACTAATATCAAAGTCAGTTTGTATTGGCCAGATGCAGTAGCTCTAACCTATAATTCTAGCACTCTGGGAGGCTGAGGTAAGAGGAGTGCTTGAGGTCAGGAGCTCAAGACCAACTTCAGCAAGCATGAGACCCTCATCTATACTAAAAAAAAAAAAGGAAGAAAGAAAGAAAAAATTAACCGAGCCCTGTGGTATGCTTCTGTAGTTTTAGCTACTTGGGAGGCTGAGGCAGGAGGATCACTTGAGCCGAGGAGTTTGATGTTGCTGTGAACTAGTCTGACACCAAAGCACGGTACTCTAGACCAGGCAACAGAGTAAGACTCTGTCTCAGAACAAAGCAAAATTAGTTTGCCTTTTCTGCTGGGCATATACCAGCTGGTAAGTAGAGAAAGTGACCTAATAGAGTACAAGAAGAAGCTGGCCCAGGACAAAGAAAATTTATTTCAGATAATCTGCAGTGTGGATAATCAACAAGTAATTCATGGGAATTAAATATAGGGCTGGGAGCATCTTATTAGAGCCAACTGGGAGACAGTGAGTGATTGAGGTTGGTATAAATACCGGACATGGTTATAATCACCTTCCGGCCGCCAGACTCTGGCTGCCGAAGATCAAATCAAGTATTCCTTTTATAGAACTGCATGACTTTATTCACATTGTGCAATTGAGAGCTTGTTTTCCAGTCATTGACAGCTGGTGTAGCAGAAAGACTGCCAGACGCTTGGGTCAGGCAAGCAATCGCAAAATATATGTTGGGCCTGAGAGGATGCAGAGGTGATGACTAAGGATTAAGAAGGAAGAAATAATCACTAGTAACTTAAACATAAACTTGGTAGTGCTTCTGCTGCTTCTAGGCAAAGTACATTTTAGTCCCCTTTATGTATTTGTGTATATTTCATGGACAAAAACCTTATTTTTAGGAGAAAATCTTAAGTTATGATCGCAAGATGGTTCGTGAAGAGCAGCACTGCAAAATTCAGGCTAAATCTCATACCACCTACTCCCAATCCCTACCTCACCAGGGATAATTACTAACCTGACTTTTAACAGCTTAGATATCTTTTACCTGTTTTTGTACTTTATATAAGTGGAATAATATTAAGTGTATTATTGTATCTGTCTTCTAACACTTGACGTTATTTTGTGAGATTCATCTAGACCACTGAATGACCTATAATATGTTCTTTTTTTTTTTTTTTTTTTT
>NW_003852412.1:2208815-2219452 GCF_000181295.1 Otolemur garnettii | reverse complement strand
GGCGCCGAGCCTTTATTTTAATTTTTTGAGACAGAGTTTCACTATATCACCCTCAGCAGAATGCTGTGGAATCACAGCTCACAGCAACCTCAAACTGTTTGGCCTAAGTAATTCTCTTGCCTCAGCCTCCCAAGTAGCTGGGACTACAGCTGCCCACCACAACACCTGGCTACTTTTTGTTGTAGTTGCCATTGTTGTTTGGCAGGCCCAGGCTGGGTTCGAACCTGCCAACCCTGGTCTATGTGGCCGGCACCCTAGCTGCTGAGCTGCAGGTGCTGAGCCTGCATTTTTATTAATAGAATTTTAAATTTATTTATTTTTTTTTTCTGAGACAGAGTCTCACTTGGTCACCCTGGGTAGAGTGCCACGGCATCATCATAGCTCACAGCAACCTCAGTCTCTTGGACTTAAGTGATTTCTTACCTTAGCCTCTGCAATAGCTGGGACTACATGTACCTGCCTTGAGACGCCCAGTTAGTTTTTTCCATTTTTAGTGCAGATGGGGTCTGGCTCTTGCTCAATCTGATCTTGAACTCCTGAGCTCAAGCAATCCATCTGCCTTGGCCTCTCAGCATACTAGGATTACATGCGTGAGCCACCGCATCAGGCCTATTAATAGATTTCTGTTTATCCACTTAGAGAAAAAGCTAGAGTTAAGAGTTTTGTCCAGAGCTTGATCCCTGAATCTAATTTGTGCAACAATTTTATTAGTGAATTTAATAAAGACCCCAGAAATAGCATTTACTGCTATCTAACACAGGACCTGGCACTTAGAAGGCACATATTTATTGAATGAGTAAGTGAGTAGATGGAAAAATGACTAAGTTAGGGGTAAAAATCAATATTATTAGTTAAAAAAAAGTTATTGAACAAAATACTAGTAAAAAGGTAAAGCGGTTTGCCCATACTCAGACAGTCCAAACTGACTTCAAAGCACTTAACCTTAAAAATAGATAGAATACTCAGAAAAAATGCTGATAGGAACAAATGTAAATTCCTCACCTTAAAAGGCACAAATAAGTTACACAAGTACAGAATTATATATTGTTAATGGTCACAGCTCATATAAAAGACACTTGATAACTTTGGTTGGCTGCAAATCAGCTAAGTCCACAATGTGTTTTGTTTTTTTTTTGAGACAGGAGCCTCAAGCTGTCCCACTGGGTAGAGTGCTATGACATCACAGCTCACAGCAAGCTCCAATGCCTGGGCTCAAATGAGTCTCCTGCCTCAGCCTCCCAAGTAGCTGGGACCACAGGTGCCCACCACAACGCCAGGCTATTCTTTGGTTGCAGCCGTCATTGTTGTTTTGGCGGTCCTGGGCTGAATTTGAACCCGCCACCTTGGGTGTATGTGGCTGGCACCTTAGCCATTTGAGCGCAGGCGCCGAGCCTAAGTCCACAATGTGATACACTACTAGCAAAGCTAATTCTATCTGAGGCTATATTAATCAACAAACTAAAGCAGTAAACATCCTAGTCAACCTAGCTCAGCATCTTCCATTCTATTTTATTATATTTATTTTCTATTTATTTATTTATTTTAAGACAGAGTTTCACTCTCTTGCCCAGGCTAGAGTACAATGGCTCATAATACATGGCTCACAGCAATCTCAAACTTTTGTACTCAAGAGATCCTCTTGCCTCAGCATCCCAAGTAGCTAGAACTACCACAACACCTGGCTAATTTTTCTACTTTTAGTAGAGATGAGGTCTGGGTCTTGGTCTTGCTTGATATCTTGTCTTGCTTGTTAGATATCACCTAACTCCAGTGAAAATAGCCCACATCGGGTGAGGCCTGTGGCTGGTGTGAACTCTTCTCATGTCAGCCTCCAAGAGTGCTAGGATTATAGACTTGGGCCCTAGTAAATTGGAAAGAGGTTGGCCAAGCCTTAGCTTATGATAAAACATTGTATTTGGTTATGGGAATCTTATTAAGAGAGATATTGGTAAGCTTAGGGAAACTAAGGAGATAAAATATCTAGAAACCATACAATATGTATGTATTTGATCTTAGCCAAAAGACTGAGAAAGACTAGGTATGTTATACCCATCTACCACTGGGCAAGAGATATGAACAGAACCTCTGATGAAGACAGGTAAATGGCTAACAAACATTTGAAAAAATGCTCATTGTCCCTGATCATCAGAGAAATGCAAATCAAAACCACCTTGAGAAATCACCTAACCCCAGTGAAAATAGCCCATATCAGGTGACACCTGTGGCTCAAGGAGTAGGGCACCGGCCCCACATACTGGAGGTGGTGGGTTCAAACCCGGTCCCGGCCAAAAACTGCAAAAGAAAAAAAAAAAAAAAGAAAAGAAAATAGCTCACATCACAAAGTCTTAAAGCTGCAGATGTTGGTGTGGATGTGGAGAAAGGGAATACTTTTACATTGTTGGTAGGACTGCAAACTAATACAACCTTTTTGAAGGAAGTATAGAGAATCCTCAGAGAAATTGAGCTAGACCTCCCATTTGATCCTGCAATCCCATTACTAGGCATCTACCCAGAAGGAAAAAAAAATCCTTTTACATAAGAACATGTGCACTAGACTGTTTACCATAGCTCAATTTACAACTGCCAAATTGTAGAAACAACCTAAATGCCCACCAAGCCAGGAATGGATTAACAAGCTGTGGTATATGTATACCATGGAATACTATTCAGCCACTAAAACAGATGGAGACTTTACATCTTATGTATTAACCTAAATACAGTTGGAACACATTCTTCTTAGTAAAGTATCACAAGAAAGGAGAAGGAAGAATCCAACGTACTCAATTCTAATATGAAACCAGTAGATCTAATGCATACCCACATAAAAGAAAAACTCAAATCAATTCAAGGTGGGGGCAGGGAAAGGAGGAAGAGGGGATGGGGAGGAAGGCTGGGGGTGCTCCCACTTAAAAGGCACAACATCACAGCGTGTGGCACACCTCTTGGGGGGGGGACACAATTATAAGAGGGACTTTACCTAACAAATGCAAACTGTGTAACCTAATTCTTTGTTCCCTCAATGAACCTGAAACAAACAAACAAAAATAATAAAAGAAATACAAATGATTTTTTAAAAAAGAATATGTAATACAAGAAAAAACTGAAGAAACTGGAGGAATTTGGCCTGGACCAAAAAAAGGCAATGGTGTGTGGTAGGTGTGATTGTATTCTGTATGTGAATAGCTGTTATGCAGAAGAGAGAATAGTCCGAATCTCATTTTGTAAGTAGGAAATGAAAATGGATGAAAGCTTTAAGGGGTCATTTTGGGTCTGATGGGCGGGAGAATGTAACCATAAAAAGGCACCTAGCTCAGTCATGCTGCAATCCAACTCAAACCAATTTATATGTTGAAGAGAATATACTGTGTTTTAAAACTGAAAAATTCAGCGGGAGGATTGGCTTCAGATTTGAGGAGGAAGTGAGGTAAGAGAAAACAGAGGTAAAGATTTCATAACATTCCCAAGCATTCCCAATTATCTCAAAATGTTGGAGATTTTTAGGGTTGATATCTTGAAAGAGGTTGATATTTATTTTTATTTTCTTACTTTTTAGAGACAGAGTCTCACTTTATTACCCTCGGTAGAGTGCTGTGGCATCACAGCTCACAGCAACCTCCAACACCTGGGTTTAAGCAATTCTCTTGCCTCAGCCTCCCAAGTAGCTGGAACTACAGGTGCCCCCCAGAACACCCAGCTATTTTTTTTGTTGCAGTTTGGCCCGGGCCAGGTTTGAACCTGCTACCCTCAGTATATGGGGCCAGCACCCTACCCACTGAGCCATAGGCACTGCCCATTTTTTTTATTTTTTTTGAGACAGAGTCTCACTTTTTCACCCTCAGAAGGGACTGTGGCATCATAGCTTACAGCAACCTCAAGCTCTTGGGCTCAAAGGATTCTCTTGCCTCAGCCTCCAGAGTAGCTGGGACTACAGGTGCCCACCACCACACCCAGCTATTTTTAGAGACAGGGGTCTTGCTTTGGCTCAGGCTGGTCTTGTACCCATGAGCTCTTGGTGTCCCAGAGTGCTAGGATTACAGGCCTGAGCCACCATGCCCAGCTGGAAGAGGTTGGTTTTTAAAATATTTTGAAGAACAGAATGGAGATGATTTTCAGGAAACAATGAAAGATTGTTCTATACCACACAGCTGGGATTGAGTAAAGGGAATAATGGGTGTAGTAGGAGGTTCTCTGTTTAACTAGAATGGAACAAGAAGGGTGAAGAGTGAAAGAATAGGAAATTTGAGATTGTTCAATTGATAAGTGACTCTTATTCTAGCTTTTATGATATTTATGAAACTTTTAGGTCACAGACTCCTGTAACTTCTTGAATATTTTCTTTTCTTTTTTTTTTTTAAGAGACAAAGTCTCACTTTATTGCCCTCGGTAGAGTGCTTGGTGTCACAGCTCACAGCAACCTCCAATTCTTGGGCTTAGGTGATTCTCCTGCCTCAGCCTCCCAAGTAGCTGGGACTACAGGCACCTGCCAAAACGCCCAGCTATATTTTGTTGCAGTTTGGACGGGGCCAGGTTTGAACCCACCATCCTCAGTATATAGGGCCGGGGCCCTATTCACTGAGCCACAGGCGCCACGCTAAATATCTTCTTAATTAAATGTAAAATAAGATCTACTTATCTAGAAAAGAATTATTATATTATTTATAAAAATATATTCCTATGTTTTAGAATATCACATGTCAGCCAGACTTGGTGGCTCGCACCTGCTGGGAGAATGGGGACTTGGCAAAGGAAAGCACCCCCAGAAAAAGAGGAAAACTAAAAAGTAAGCTGAGTGAGTCAGAACAAAGAAAAGTCAGGTCGTTTACATTTTAGCTAGCTATCGCTAGCAAGCTTCTTGCCTTTTCTGAAATTCTAGCCTGTTGGGGATACAGTTTATAAACACCCTGCTGGGTCTGTGGGCACACTGAGGAGAGTAATGGCTATGGAAGAGATTATGGCAAGTCCTAGAAAAGATATATCTTCTAGGGCATTTCCTGACCATTAAGCAGTCAAAGCAGATACCCATTGTGGGGACTTGCATTTGCCTGGGGCAGAGACCAAGGGAGTAGCTCGAGCCCTGAGATATGGGCAGAAGAGCTTACATCCCTTATAGCAGAGGAAAATCCTCTGTGGTGGTGAGGGGAGGAAAATGCCTCCCTCCCACCAATCCCTCAGAGATTAACACAGGTGGTATTTTACTGAAGAGAGAACTAGCGGAGCTTAACACCTCCCTAGAAATGTGTGCGTGTGTGATCTCAGATTTCTGAAGGCTAACCTTAAGGTTAATAATAACAATAGGAACTGACATGATCAATCTGAGAAACTGGTGATGTCTTTGTTCCCTCTGTCATCTTACCCTCTGGGCAAATAGACTTCAATAAAATCAGAGTGGAGCAAACACTCTAGGCGGAATCCCATGAAGGGCAATGGACCCCTGAGCTCCTGCTTTTAATTCCACTCTATGTCTCTTGTCTTCACCATTGCCCCTAACTTTATATTTCTTCAGTCAATTGCCACCTGTTTCCACAGGTCTCAGCGGAGGCTGCTCTCGGGCTGGGACCCCAACACACACCCGTAATCCTAGCAATCTGGGAGGCCAAGGGCAGGTAAACTGCTTGAGCACATAAGCTCAAGACCAGCCTGAGCAAGAGCAAGACCCATTACTAAAAATAGCGGGTATTGCAGCAGGCACCTGTAGTCTTGGCTACTCAAGAGGCTGAGGCAAGAAGATTGCTTGAGCCTGAGTTTGAGGTTGCTGTGAACTATGACACTATGACACTCTACCCAAGGGTGACAGAGTGAAACTCTGCCTCAAAAAAAAAAAAAAAATAGAATATCACATGTCATTGGATAATGTGTCAAGTCTATGATAGTATTTATAGACCTGACATCTTTTTTGAGATAGCCTCAAACTGTTGCCCTGGGTAGAGTGTCATGGTATCACAGCTCACAGCAACCTCCAACTCCTAGCTTAAGCCATTCTCTTGCCTCAGCCTCCCAAGTAGCTGGGACTATAGGCGCCCGCCACAATGCCTGGCTATTTTTTGGTTGCAGTTGTCACTGTTGTTTGGCAGGCTTGGTCTGAATTTGAACCCACCAGCTCTGGTGTATGTGGCTGGCATTAGCCACTTGAGCTATAGACGCCAAGCCATGACCTGATATTTCTAAGGAAAATATCAAAGTACTATATGATGTATCCAGATATTTCAGATATTACACTTTATTTATTTATTTGTTTTTGAGACAGAGTCACACTTTATTGCCTTTGGTAGAGTGCTGTGGCATCATAGCTCACAGCAACCTCAAACTCCTGGGCTCAAGCAATTCTTTTGCCTCAGCCTCCCGAGCAGCTGGGACTCTAGGAGCCCACTACAATGCCTGACTATTTTTAGAGACAGGGTCTTGTTCTTGCTCAGGCTGATCTTGAACTCTTGCGCTCAAGTGATCTAAGCACCTCGGCCTCCCAGAGTGCTGAGAGTACAGGCGTGAGCCACCACACCCAGCCCAGCTACTATGCTTTAAATATGACTATATTTACAGTTTTTACTTTGGAGGAAGATATGATAAATTGGTAGTAATTTTCTCTAGGAAGAAGACCTAAAGGACAAGAGTTGGGGTGAGGGAGAATTTTCATTTTACACCTGTTAGTATTGTGCAAAATATTATATCATATGCATTAACTTATACAACATTAAATAATTAATTAAATAGTTATCTTTTATTGTTGTTTTTATCAATCATAAAGGTTTGGAAGACTTCTGTATGCATTTTTTCCATGCTTTGTTGGTTTTAATCTTCCTCACTTTTCACATAATTTGGCTCTTGTTTTAGCATTGGTGATAAAAAGAACTAATCTATTGAAGACAAGATTTTAAGCTAGATTTATCTTCTTTTCCATGCTTTTAGTTGTTGTGACACCTTGATAGGAAAATTTCTGAGGCAGCAGTGACTAAAGGTAATTTAAATCATCACTTCTCCAATGTGTCCAATTTTCTCCATCCCTGCTGCTACTAACTTAATCTGGGACATCATATGCTCTCCCTGGTCATTTCCACAGCCTCCTCAGTGGACTCTCTCTCTTGAGCCCATCTAATTTTTTCTTCACATTGCGGCCAGTAGGCCAGTAATCTAATCATGTCATCCTGCTCAAACCTCTGGACGGCTCTCCACTGTACTCAGGGACAAGCCTACACTTCTCACAAAGCTTTCAGGATGTGGCTTCTGCCTCTTCCTCGTCATTTCTTGCCGCCCTCCTTCTTAGAACTCACCACACTTTCTCTTACCCCAGAACAGCCTGCTACCTCATCTTTGGCTGGCTAAATGAATTAATCCTTCCATATCACATCCCTTGGAAAGTGGCTCAGCCCCCCAAATCTGATTTAAGAAATCCTGCTATGTGCTTCCAAAGCACCCTGTGCTTCCTTTCATTGTCTATTATTTCACTGCACTGTACTTCTCATGATTCCCATGCAAAACTCTCAGCTCCGTGAAGACAGGGACCTCGTTCATGTGCTCACAGTTACATTCCCTAGAACTTAGCACAGCTCCTGGAATGGGTAAGCAGTTAAACCAATTAGCGGTATACCCTGGAGAAAGGAACTATTCTTTCTTATCCATTGAATAATAATATTACCATATGGAGTGATGAAGAAATCCTGGAAAAGAGGGGTCTTATCCATTTAATTTATTGAGTTGTGTTAATATAGTTTAGTTTATGAATATTGTTCTTCGCTGAATTCCCGGAAGGAAGGCATTAGAACGTTTCCTTTCAGTTGAGGGTATATTTATATCCAGGACACACATTAGGAAGGCTGGCTCCGACGTTAGAAAATTCTGCAGTATAAGTATACCTAGGCATCTAATATGATTTGATTAGAATTTTAAGTTTTCCAGAAAGTCACCTTTTACTTGCCACTACTCTTTTTCTTTCTTATGGCTCCTACCTCTATGCAAAATACTCCTAAATAACCTCCTTCCACTTGGTAGTATTTTATTCAAATATGAGCATATTGTTCTTTACCTCTGGGAAAAATGGTATGAAATTCAATTTTTAGAAAATCATACACTGAGGCAGCACACAGTGGCTCAGGCCTATAATCCTGGCACTCTGGGAAGCCAAAGCCTGTGGATTGCTTGAGCTCAGGAACTGGAGACTAGCCTGAGCAAGAACAAGACCCTGTCTCCACTAGAAATAGAAAAATTAGCCAGGTATGGTGGTACATGCCTGTAGCCCCAGCTACTTGGGAGGCTGAAGCAAGAGGATGACTTAAGTTCAAGAGTTTGAAGTTTCTGTGAGCTACAATGATGCCAGGACACTCAACCCAGGATGACACAGTGAGACTCTGTCTCAGAAAGAAGGAAAGAAAGAAAGAAAGAAAGACATTGTAGTTCTAAGACACCAATTTTTTTCCTTTCCCAGAAAAAAGAATGTGAAATTAAATGTAGCCAACAATTTTAAGACTCAGTGCAATTTCAAACACATATACAAGAATCTGTGTCTTTTTTTTTTTTTTTTTTGACAGAGCCTCAAGCTGTCCCCCCTGGGTAGAGTGCCGTGGCATTACAGCTCACAGCAACCTCCAACTCCTGGGCTCAAGCGAGTCTCCTGCCTCTGCCTCCCAAGTAGCTGGGACCACAGGCGCCCGCCACAACGCCCGGCTATTTTTTGGTTGCAGCCGTCATTGTTGTTTGGCGGGTCCGGGCTGGGGATTCGAACCTGCCACCTTAGGTGTACGTGGCTGGCGCCTTAGCCGGTTGAGCTATAGGCGCCGAGCCAAGAATCTGTGTCTTAAATGCACCCATATACATATATTTGGAAAGAAGAATAATGAAAAATACAGCAAAATATTAAGGTTAATGGGATGTGGGATTATGATTAATTTTTGTTTTCTTGTTTCATATTTCTTCCAGTGTTTCTACAAGGGAGGGCTGCATTTTTGCATAACTGACAAAAATGAGGCTCAGTGCCCATAGTTCAGCAGCTAGCGTGCTGGCCACATACACCAAGGCTGGCAGGTTTGATCCTGGCCTGGGTCTGCTAAGCAACAATGACAACTGCAACCAAAAAATAGCCCAGCATTGTGGCAGGCGCCTGTAGTCCCAGCTACCAGGGAGACTGAGGCAAGAGACTCACTTAAGCCCAAGAGTTTGAGGTTGCTGTGGACTGTGATGCCATGGCACTCTATCAAGGGCGACATGGTGAGACTCTGTCTCAAAAAAAAAAGAAAAAAAACTGACAAAAATGAATAAACTTTAAAAATAGTTATGACTTATTCATGTCTTTGTTTCTCTTATAGGTGACCCTACTCTTAACTTTGGGCTACATGCTTTAGTGTTAAAGACTTTACTTCTATTTTTGCACAGAAATGCCATTTCCCCTTCTGGATGTAATGCCATAGAAAGCTTTTGCAGTCCTCAGATCATTGTTCCTTGAGTGGCTGCCAGCTTTTGTCTTCATTGGCCTTGTACACTTTAGGACATTCACAATTGAAATAGGGCCTCTGACATAACTGCACATCACAGTACAAATGAAACAGTACACAGTTTGCAGATAATACTAGATTGTGTGATTATTTGATTAGTTAATGGTAGAGAAAGTACTTAGTAGGTTATCTATAAATTCTCTCTTTCCTTCTCATGCTCACTATGGAGATCAAAAATCATTTTTTCCCTTTTATTTCTTCTGCCTACAACATTTCTTACCCAAACAAAAAGTTTAGTTCTTTCATAAGTCCTTTTTTAAAATTTTAAACAAATGTCACTTGGAAAATGACACCTCTCTAATAATAAAACAAAGTTAACTTTGGTTCTTGACTGTCTGAGAGCTGCTACAGTGGTTCCCAGGGGCAGGACAGAGGTATTACCTTGGGAGAAATAATAGAGCATTTGTACAACTCAAAGCACTCTTTAAAGCTCATTAGGAAAAAGAAACATGGGAAGAAGTATGAGCTCCATCAATTAGTAGTACAGGGTGTAGGGCTCTCTTAGAAGAAGAAAACTTTGTAATGTATTCATACATTTTCCATTCAAACTTTTGCACCAACTTGAACATTCTGAGTCTGATGGTAGTGATGATACCCTAGTTCAGTGCTATCATTTGTTTGTTTTGTTTTGTCTGAGACAGGGTCTTGCTCTGTCTCTGGACTAGAATGCAGTGGCATCATCCTAGCTCACAGCAACCTCAAACTCCTGGGCTCAAGTGATCCTCTTGCCTCAGCCTCCCGACTGGCCAGGACTACAGGCACAGTGCACACCAGGACACCAAGCTAATTCTTCCATTCTTTTTAGAGACAGAGATCTTGGTCTTGTTCAGACTGATCTCAGATTTCTGACTTCAAGCAATCCTCCTGCCTCAGCCTCCCAGAGTTCTAGGATTACAGGTGTGAGCCACCACAATCAGCCTACTTTGTCTTTTTTTTGTTTTCTTAGAGACAGAGTCAAGGCCATGTTTGAACCTGCCACCCTCGGTATATGGGGCCAGCATTTACTCACTGAGCCACAGGCTCTGCCTGGGAATTAATTCTTTTTTAAAAAAACTGATATAGTACATTCCTTTTGGAAAGACATCTGGAGAACACTTAGAGAACTAAAAATAGACCTGCCATTTGACCCTGCAATTCCTTTATTAGGTATATTCCCAG
>NW_003852412.1:2205556-2208303 GCF_000181295.1 Otolemur garnettii | reverse complement strand
GTGTCTTGGATTATGTATGAAAACACCACACTGTACCCCCAAAGGGCATCAATGTACACAGTTACCATTCAATAAAAAAAAAAAAAAAAGTGAAAAAAAAAAAAACTGATGGTATCCTGATACGGCGGCTCATTCCTGTAATCCTAACACTTTCAGAGGCCAAGGTGGGTGGATCATCTGAGCTCAGGAGTTCAGAACCTGAGCAAGAGCGAGACCCCGTCTCTACTGAAAAGAGAAAAATTAGCCATGCATTATAGCCTGTAGTCCCAGCTACTTGTGAGGCTGAGGCAAGAGGATACCTTGAATCTAAGAGTTTGAGGTTGCTGTGAGCTATGACACCATGGCACTCTACTGAGGGCAACAAAGTAAGATTGTCTAAAAAAAATTGCAAAAAACTCGATCATTTTTTCCAACAATTGGCCCATGTAGATTTTTTTTTTTTTTTTTTTGAGACAGTCTCACTTTGTCACCCTCAGTAGAGTCCTGGGGTGTCACACCTCACAGCAACCTCCGGGTCTTGGGCTTAGGCAATTCTCTTGCCTCAGCCTCTGAAGTAGCTGGGACTACAGGGTCCCGCCACAACGCCCAGCTATTTTTTTGTTGCAGTTTGGCCAGGGCTGGGTTCAAACCCGCCACCCTCAATATATGGGGCTGGCGCCCTACTTACTGAGCCATAGGTGCTGCCCCCATGTAGATCTTATCCACTTTCAAGGCTCCATTTACTATTTTTTTCTTTTCTTTTCTTTTCTTTCTTTTTTTTTTTTTGAGACAAAGCCTCAAACTGTCACCCTGGGTAGAGTGCCATGGCATCACAGCTCACAGCAATCTCCAACTCCTGGACTTAAGCAATTCTCTTGCCTCATCCTCCCAAGTAGCTGGGACCACAGGCACCTACCACAATGCCCAGCTATTTTTTGGTTGCAGTTGTCATTGTTGTTTGGCAGGCCCAGCTGGATTCGAATTTGAGCTACAGGCACCGAGCCCCCATTTACTATTTCTATGCCAGTGGCTCTCAGTTTACATCTTTTGCCCACTCCTCGCCCCTGAGCCCTGGATGACCAACTGCAAGGTAAATATCTCAATGTACAGGCACTAGGCACACCTCATGTGCTGTGTATGTAAACCTCACCATCTTCTTCCCATGTCCTTCTCTCAATTTCCTATCTATATAAAAGGCCTTGCCATCTACCTAGTTCTCCAAGTCAACAACATAACTGTCATCTTTGACATCCCTGTCCATCATCCCCTACAAACATATGCCAAGTCTTTTGGTTTTACTTGCCAAACATATTTCAAGACTTTTCTGTCTACCACTAGTGCCATGAGCAGTCATGGCGCTGTCATTTCTTGCCTCAGTTACTATAAAAGGCTCCTAAATCACCTCCTTGCTTTCAGTCTCTGTCCTTGAAAATCCAAGCTACATCTTGCAACTAGAGTGATTGTTCTAAAGCACAAATAACGTCAGTCTCCTGCTACAAAAAATTATACTGAATGTCCACCACCCTCAGAATTAAGCCTCAATATGTCAACTTGGTTTTATAAGATTTTTATGATCTGGGCTTCTTGTTTCTACAGCTTCACCCTCCCCCACTTCCTCTTCCCCTTGTGTGTTCTATTATTTCCTGGTCTTTGCATGTACTACACTCACACTTGGAACTCTCTGGCTTCTCTGTTCACCTGATACTGGTTATCAACTGTATTGAGTTTCAGATCTCAGTGTAAATGTCATGTCCCTTGGGAAGCCATTTCAGCATGGGGCCTGCCCTAGACCGAATAAGGAACACCCCCTATATTCCTATAACACTCCATGATTACTCCTGTCAGAGTACATTGCAAACTATATATATTTCTTTCTTTCTTTCTTTCTTTTTTTGTAGAGACAGAGTCTCACTTTATCACCCTCTCTCTGTAGAGTGCCGTGGCATCACACAGCTCACAGCAACCTCCAACTCTTGGGCTTAGGCAATTCTCTTTCCTCAGCCTCCCAAATAACTGGGACTACAGATGCCTGCTACAACATCTGGCTATTTTTTTTGTGGCAGTGTGGCCAGGGCCGGGTTTGAACCTGCCACCCTCGATATATGGGGCCAGCACCCTACCCATTGAGCCACTGGTGCCTCCTGCCACTCATTAATTTTTAATTTACTTACCTCACCTTCCTAGATTGTTAGCCCCCTAAGGACAAATACAATGTCTTGTTTATTTGTATGTCTCTCCCAAAATGATCTTATAGGCTGGGTGCAGTGGCTCATTCCTATAATGTTAGCACTCTGGGAGGCCGAGGCAGGTGAGCTCATGAGTTCGAGACCAGCCTAAACAAAAGGGAGACCCCCATCTCTACTAAAAGTAGAAAAGCTGAGGCAGGAAAATCACTTGAGCCCAAGAGTTGGAGGTTGCCGTGAGCTATGACACCACAGCACTCTACCCAGGGTGAAACAGGAGACTCTGTCTCAAAAAATAAATAAAATAAATAAAAAATAAAATACAAAAAAACAAATCCCCCCAAATAAAGTGATCTTATAAAGGTCTTGTAAAGGACCTTGTAAAGGTTGGAACCAGTAAGCTCTCATTTGTTGAACTGATGAATCAAGTTAAAGAAATGACAAGTTCGGCTCGGCACCTATAGCTCAACCCGCTAAGGCGTCAGCCACGTACACCTAAGGTGGCGGGTTCGAATCCCCAGCCCGGGCCTGCCAAACAACAATGATGGCTGCAACCAAAAAAAATAGCCAGGCGTTGTGGCGGGC
>NW_003852412.1:2203644-2205144 GCF_000181295.1 Otolemur garnettii | reverse complement strand
GTAAGGCGGGACAACATGGCCTGGGGACGGGGTGGGGGGCACGGCAGGGCAGGGCCTGATAAGTGCAGTTCTCCGTAATCACTTCTCAGCAATTATTTGTTATTACAGTTTAACATTATAAAATTAACAAAAATAATATAAAACTCATATTCTGGCGAAATAGCCACATGGCCGCCGAAAACCGCATATTCCCTTCTTGTTCTCCCACCTATTCGTGCATTCTTTCTAAAAATTGGGACTTTTTAAAAACGCTGCAGGACGCGGGACAAATTGTTCAAAAGCGGGACATCTGGTCACCCTAGTTATACACTAGGCAAAGTTGATTTTCTATTCTTTTCTTCACAGGAGCTTTCTTCTAGGGATTAGACGGTTTCAACCTTAGATTCCAGAAAAACAGATAGGCACACAATATGATTAGTGTTGGACAACAACTCAGCGATAGAGTTTTTGAATGAATGGATTGAATAGTTTAAATATTTTTATGGGACTGTACCGGAAACAGAGGTGAACGAGAGACAATGCCTCTTCTGTTCAGAAGAGAAGAGTCAGACAACAAGCAAACAAATAAATCAACCTGATAAAATCAGAAAGTAATAAATGCTATGGTGTCAAAACAGGGTGATGTGATAGCAGTGGGGGTGGGGAACTGGCTGCTTATAATAGTGGGTCGGGAAGGCCTCTTTGAAGAGGTGACAATTGAGCTGAGACCTGAATGGTAAAAAGGAGACAAGAATGTAAAAAAATGTAAGGGAAAAAAGAGGGAAGAATAATCTCACTGGGAGAAATGACAAGTGCAAAGAATACATTTGCAAGTTCAGAGAACAAGAAAAAAAGCCATGTGAACAAAGGGAGCACAGTTGCAGATGGGGGCAGGGAGGTGGGTTTACATGCTGGGAAATTCTTTGTTGTTGTTGTTGCTGTTGTTGTTTTGAGTCTCACTCTGTTGCCCCAGGCAGAGTGCATGTGTCAGAGGTCACAGCAACCTCAAACTCCTGGGTTCAAGAGATCCTCTTGCCTCAGGTTCTCAAGAGTGTGGGCATGTGCCACCATATCCAGCTACTTTTTCTATTTTTAGTAGAGATGGGGCTTGCTCTTGCTCAGGCTGGTCTCTAACTCCGGAGCTCAAGCAGTTCACCTACTTGGGCCTCTCAGAATGCTGGGATTACAGGTGTGAGCTACTGTGCCCAGCCTTGCTCGGGAGTTTTATTGCTATAACCAGTCAACTGGGAAGCCACTAGAGCAGGGGTTCTCAACCTGTGGGTCACGACCCCTTTGTAACAATAAAAATACATAGTGCATTAGGAAGGTTGAGAACCACTGCTAGAAGGTTCTAAGCAAATGACTGACTTTACCTAAATATCCTTGACTTTACATAAATTGAGCAGGTAGGGGCTAATAGTGAAAAAAAAGTATTTTTTTGTACTTAAACTAAAACTGTGTACTTTTCAGCATGTTCAGAATAAATTGCTGACATATTAAAATGCCTTTATTATACTTCTT
>NW_003852412.1:2201499-2203404 GCF_000181295.1 Otolemur garnettii | reverse complement strand
TGGCTGGCGCCTCAGCCGGCTGAGCTACAGGCGCCGAGCCCTTCTTATTTCTTTAATTGAAGAACTTAGAAACATCACTGCAATTAGTGATTCTAGGTGAGAATGAACATTCCCTGCATTTTAAATTTTTTTTACTGTTCTTTCCCAATGGGAGATTAGAAAGTAATTTTGTTTAAGAACTAAAATTAAAGCAATTACTAATTTTAACCTGTTCTGCTCCCATGTGGTTATTGCAATTAAAATCAGAATTTATGGCCAGGCGCAGTAGCTCATGCCTGTAATCCCGGCACTCTAGGAGGCTGCGTTAGAGACCAGCCAAGCTAGAGTGAAACCCCATTTCTAAAAATAGCTGAGCATTGTGGCAGGCAACTGTAGTCCTAGGTACTCAGAAGGCTGAGACAAGGGGATGGCTTGAGCCCAGGAGTTTGAAGTAGCTTTGAGCTATGACGCTACAGCATTCTACTGAGGGTGACAAAGTGAAACTGTCTCAAAAAAAAAAAAAAAAATCAGAACTTATAATAGTCACATCCACCCAGAATCCAGCATTTTAAAATTCTAGAAATCTAGACCATTAAGTGAATAGCTGAAAACTTATAAATCTCTGTTTAACTGCAATTTACATAGCCTTTCTAGTGAAACTGTGAAGTCTAAAGGTGAACTGAATCTCAGTGTAATTAAAAACTTATGGGCAGCGCCTGTGGCTCAGTGACTAGGGCACTGGCCCCATATATCGAGAGTGGCGGGTTCAAACCTGGCCCTGGCCAAACTGCAACAAAAAACAGCCGGGCGTTGTGGCGGGCGCTTGTAGTCCCAGCTACTCAGGAGGCTGAGGCAAGAGAATCGTTTAAGCCCAAGAGCTGGAGGTTGCTGTGAGCTGTGTGATGCCACAGCACTCTACTAAGGGCAACAAAGTGAGACTCTGTCTCTACAAAAAAAAAAAAAAACTTATTTGGACAGCATTCCTTGCTAGGAAATGTTATCTACAATAGTATTTTTTAATGATTATAAAGATCAGTTTATTATCTATAATTCAGAAACTTTATGTAGTTCTCTGTCAAAATAAAAACTTAATATACTGTAGTACCGAAAAAATATTGCTTTTCCTGAGGCGCTCAAAGCATTTCACTAAATGTTTTCTCATTAGTCCTCACCATTTCCCCAAGGTAAGTAGATGGAAAGTGTTATGCACATTCAGTAGATGGGGGAACAAGGCCAAGAGAAATGAACGAACATGCCCAAGGTCACACAATACGTCAGTGGCAGGGGAGGGATGAATCTCAGGTCTTCTAATTCCCAGGGATCTGGCATTTTGCAATGTTGAGCAGGTACCAAACCAGTTCTTATTTGCCTTGGTACACTGGCGTTCTCATGTATACAATTACAATGAACTAGTAAGACAGCTGTTCTAAGGTGTATCTCTATGTTTGCTGTTTATACTGGCAGGCAATGGTTCTTTACTGTTATTTTAAAATGAAGACCCTGGAGGGGTTATAAAGTGCAGTAAGGTTAAAATATTTATCTTGTACATTGCATGGAGGAGTCTATCTAGGAATTTATACTAGCTATAGGAAGTTTACTATTTTGCTAAAGATTGGGTTTATTGCTTTTTTTTTTTGAAACAGAGTTTTGTTCTGTTGACCAGCTAGAGCGCAGTGGCATCCTCACAGCTCACTGCAACCTCAAACTCCTGGGTGCAAGCTATCCTCCTGCCTCAGCCTTCCTAGTGGCTGGACTACAAGGGCACACCACAACGCCCAGTTCATTTTCTATTTTTTGTTCAGCCTTGTCTTGAACTCTTTTTTTTTTTTAAGACGGAGCCTCAAGCTGTCCCCCTGGGTAGAGTGCCATGGCATCACGCTCACAGCAACCTCCAACTCCTGGGCTCAAGCGAGTCTCCTGCCTCAG
>NW_003852412.1:2193316-2200631 GCF_000181295.1 Otolemur garnettii | reverse complement strand
AGACTCGCTTGAGCCCAGGAGTTGGAGGTTGCTGTGAGCTATGATGCCACAGCACTCTACCCAGGGGGACAGCTTGAGGCTCTGTTTCAAAAAAAAAAAAAGAATACTTACAAGTCCTCTCAACTAGTACATATATATTTTTGCTTTTTTTGCCTTCTCTTCTTTTTCTTGTAAAAAATTCCAAACACACACAGGCACAGCAAGAATAGTACAATAAACCTCTAATACCCGTCATTCTGATGGTAATTACATATAATTATAATTACATAATTATAAAGATTTTGCCACACGTATTTCATTTGTCTCTTTTTTGCCTTCGCCAAATGTTTAAAAAAGTAAATCCCAGACATCAGGTCATTTCACCTTTGTATACTTGAACTATATATAAGTCTCTAAAATAAGAACTTTTAAATTATGGTCATAATGCTTTCACCACACAAAAATAAATAATACTGTCTTTGTATCATCTAAAATTTATCACTGAATAAAATGTCTCAGATTGTTAAGAAAAAGAAAACCAACAGGGCGTGGTGGCTCATGCCTCTAGTCCTAGCACTATAGGAGGCTGAGCCGGGTAGATTGCCTGAGCTCAGGAGTTCGAGACCAGCGAGAGCAAGACCCCATCTCTAAAAATATCTGGATTGTAGTGGGCGCCTGTAGTCCCAGCTACGCAGGAGGCTGAGGCATGAGAATCCCTTGAGCCTCAGAGTTTGAGGTTGCTATGAGCTATGACGCCACAACACTCTACCCAGGGTAACAAAGTGAGACTGTCTCAAAAAAAAAAAAAAAAAAGAGAGAGAGAGAGAGAAGAAAAGAAAACCAATCTTTTCATATTATAGTTGGTGTGTTCAAATCAGGATCCAAATGTGGCATTTCATTGTCATGTCACTCTCGTACTTTGGGATGTTTCTCCCTTTTTCTTCCCACATCCTGCAATTGACTAGTTGCAGAAACCAGGTAAAATGACCTGAAGAATGTCCTACATTTCAAAATTATCTGTTTGCTTCTTTGTAGTATCATTTAACTTGTTCTCTATTCTTGTGTTTTCTATGAATGGAAGTTAGCTCTAGAAACATGACTAGATTCAGGTTCAATCTTTTTTATTGTTGCTATAAGAACTCTTCAGAGGAGGTGCTATGTGCTTCCTGTTGGCAGATTCCTTGTCTGCCAACACATACAAAGTGGTCCATAGTATCTTGTTATTCCACTCTTCATGACTGATCAGAGGGTTTGTAGCCTGATCCCTCCATCATAAAGTTTCTCATCAGCCTTTCTTTTCTTTTTCTTATGGATCAGCCTTTCAACTAATGGCATCAGCCATTGATGATCTGTGCCTGAATTCGTTAATTCAGAGATTTTAAATTATTATTTCCTAATTCCAACAATATTCCTTCAATATTCATTAGCTGAAATGCTTGTGCAAAGAGAAATTTTCCTTAGCAACTAAACCTATTTGATTTAAGAGAGAATAAATGTATTTGGGAGGCTGAGGCAGGAGGATCACTTGAGCCCAGGAGTTTGAGGCTGCTGTGAGCTATGATGATGCCATCTCACTCTAGCTGTGGTGATAGAATGAGACTCTGTCTCAAAAAAAAAAAAAAAGTGAGAGAGAATAAATACTTAGTTCATTGGGGGTTTTCTTGACAAGGAATTGTTATCTTAGTTACATTCAGCAGTGTCTGATGAGGCAGATTTCATGATTCTTCATGAGACCTAAATTCTTGCACTTGTTGACTTCTAACAACAGCACATGGTGGAAGAACATAATACAGGTAGAGTACTTGCTACACTTTGGTTTTTGAGGCAAGCACACAGTCCCCTCTCTCTTGTATCAGGTACTTCCCCATCTGAACCAAACCTTTTCTTCCATTTCCTTTGGCATTACTTCACTCCCTAGTGGGTAGGAAGGAGATGTAGAACCAAACAGGAGGAAAAGCAGAACAAAAGTCCAGGTAGAAACAAGAGGGAGGGAACTGTGATTCATTGTCTACCAAGCAGCCTGGAAAAAAGAAGTAATATTAAAGATGTATTTTGAAGGAAACAAAACATACTTCTACATCATCTCCAGCCTTAAAGAACAGAAGCAAAGTATAGAAAGCTCTTTACACCTCAGCTCAAGGCATATAACATTGAACTTTATCAGACTTTTACCTTAATAATCCTATAGTTATTTGGTGAAAGTAGCTAAAATGGGAGGATGCTAATGACCAGGAATTCTTGCAGTGCCCAAATCATTCATGTTATACATTGAACAAGTTCACTAGAGAGAAATACCCTTACAAACCAATAAGCCCAGGTGGATCATACAAGCCCACAAGGTTTGTAGGATACTGACATTAACAGTTTATGGCCCTGTTTATGCAACTACCACTGGCCTAATTGGTTGGATAACTTCTTTCTAATAACAACCCTTTATTCAACAATATTCAATAACAATATTTTTTATTGTAGGTATCAGAAATAATTTCATCCTCCTCTACTCATGTATAAAATGAGGTTGAGATACTACCTTTCAGCAATAAAACTTACAACATTTTAAATTTTTTTTTTTTTTTTTTTTGAAATAGAGCCTCAAGCTTTTGCCCTGGGTAGAATGCCATGGCATCACAGCTCACAGCAACCTTCAACTCCTAGGCTTAAACAATTCTCTTGCCTCAGCCTCCCAAGTAGCTGGGACTACAAGTGCCTGCCACAACACCTGGCTATTTTTTGGTTGTAGTTGTCATTGTTGTTTGGCAGGCCCAGGCTGGATTCGAACCTGCCAGCTCTGGTGTAGCTACAGGCGCTGAGCCAACATTTTAGTATTTTTTTTTCATTTTAATACTTTTTATTGTTGGGACACAAGGATCATTACTACAAAATGAGAATGGTTTTTCAAAATCCAGGTTTTTTTAACAAAAAACAGAAAGTGTAAAGTAAGTCTTCAATATTTTTTTGCATGGTCTAAAAATGCATGTGGAAAATAATAGCTCAGAATAAGAAGGCTTTTTCATTCACCTTCTTGTAATAATTATTAAACCCTTCAGGTATAAAATTTTCTCTACCTGCCAAGTTACACATTCTAAAAACCAAATTGTATAATACAGCCTGATATTCGAAGATGAATAACCCTGGGGATGGATGTCTTAGAATATTTGAAGACAAGGTAAAAGTAATAAATTACTGGCTTTTTATAGAAAACAAACTTGAATAATGTCTTTTTCTAAAAACAATTGGAAAGAATCGTGACACTTAATTCTGCTCTCAAGTTAATGGTAGTGGTTGTGGGAAAAGTTACCCAAAGGTTAGATTGGGAAAGTTTGGATAATGAGTACCCAGAGGTTAAAGTGGAAATAATTGGTTTGGGGTGTGTTGGCAGCATTCCCCATTAAGTAGCATATGTATTTGTGTATAGACATATGAGAGTGGGCATAAAGTGTGAAGATCTTTGCATCACACATTAACACCCTCCAAGGATAATTCTCCATGAAAGAGGAACTAAAACCCCAAATGGATGAAATGATTTGGCTGACCTAATTATATTAGCCTGTGTCATCGGCCACCCCAATGCTGGCATGAGGGGCATATGAACAGAGAGGCCATGAGGAAAGGTGGAGGCTGTGCATTAGCACACTTGGATGGGCTACCACTTACCAAATCTGGCCTAACTAGTGCTATTGCCAGATGTCCCACTTGTCAGTAACAGAAACCAATGCTGAGCCACCACTACGACACTAGTTCACAAAGAGACCAAACAACTACATGGTGAGAAGTTGAATACAGTGGGCCTTTTCTACTCAATTTTTTTTCAGTTTTTTGTTTTTTTTGTTTTTTTTTTGTAGCCCAGGCTGGACTTGAACCCACCCCCTGTGGCATATGGGGTCAGCGTCCTACTCCTTTGAGCCACAGGCGCCTTCCTCTACTCAATTTTTCCTAACAATAATAGACAAATAAGACAAATATTTTGGTTACATATTAGTTTTTATGTCTGCAGTGCCTCTGCCAGCACTATTATCCAGTAGGTTGTTGAGTGTTTGATATACCAACATGGAATCCTACATAATATCCATCAGAAAGGGGACCTATTTTACAGCAAAGAAATATTAGAGTGGGTCCATGACTACGGAATTCCCCTGGCTTTATCACATACCACAAGAACCAGAAGCTGCTGCTGGCCAACTAGGGAGTCAGAATGGTTTGCTGAAAATGTGCTTAAGCACCAGCTCAGAGCCAATACTTTGTAAGGATGGGGCTACATCCTCCAGGATGGTGTGTCCCCAGTAAGATGAATACATAAGACTGAGAACCAAGGGGTTGCAGCAGGAATGAACCTTCTTCTCATCACTCCCAATAACCCACCTGGAGAATTTGGGTTGCCTATCCTCATCACATGAGGTTCTGCAGGGTTAGAGATTCTGATCCTCAGAGAAACACTTCCCCCAGGGAACACAATAACAGTTCCATTGAAACATAAGTGGGTTGTTGGGTTATCTCAAGCACTTTGAGCTCCTTACATTGAGGGACCAGCAGGCAAGCATACGAGTCACTAAGAGAAGTATCCTCAGCCTGAGAAGGCCATGGAGACTGGGGCTCATTCCCCTTAGGAATGAGAATCCTGTGCATCCCGCCAGATAAACCACCAAAACAGTGGGAACACTAGCTAAGGGCAGGGGAATTCTCAGATGGTGAGGGAGAAAAGATAAAGTGAATACCAGTAGCAGTTCCAAGGCCTGTCTCAGCAGCAGTGTATATAATTTATTCCACCAACCTTCCCCTGCTCCATTAGCCATGCTGAACGTGGAGATGAACTAGCCAGATCCCACTATGAGCAAGAATTTGTTGTCCTAGCTGCTGGGAGAGCAATGGATGGTCAGTCCTTGTAGGAATTATCTCAGCTGCAGAGATCCACCCTATCCAGGTCACATCCTTTTGGAGGTAGCCCGTCCCCAACAACTGAAGTGAGGGGTCATTGGCCCAGTGTGGGATGACTGTGAGGCATCATTTCAGCTCCAGAGCTCTCCTGAGAATTGACTGAAGCTGCTAAGCCTGCATTGCAGCTTGACCTTCCCCTCTGCCTGATAATTCTTTCTCCCTTTCCCGAATATATATCCCAAACACTAAGCCATGTCTCAGAATCCACTTCCCAGGGCACCCCCACTGCATGTACCGGTAACAGAGAATCCTTTTCCATGAGTGTCCTTCAGTCTACTAATTTCTTTTGTTGGTGCTGTCAACATGGGGTCTCCAGATTGCCTAGGCAGAGTTGGCCCCTCACCTCTTTGTGCCACTGAGATTATGCCTTTCATCATAGCTCTCACCACATCACACTGAATTGTTGTCTATGTTAATGTGTCAGTCTGCCTCTCTGAACAATTACTCTCACTCTGGAAACCAGGGATCCTTTCCTCACCAACCTTTGTGTCCCCAGAGCACAGTTCATAATCACTGCTCCAATTATGTTGGAGAACAGTGATGAATAATGAGAGAAGCCTTAGCTTCAAACAAGACTTTTTGTTTGACTCCTTTTTAAAGTTCTAAGCCCTTTATGAAAAAAAATGTAGATCTTTATTAGACTATCTGCTGCTATATTTGGCTCTGTGTCAGAAAAAGTCATACTGATCACATCAGAATTTATTTTTCCTGTGTGTTTGGATATGAATCAAGTGGTAAGTAGCTACCAGCAGTAGAGCAGCAATAGATTTTCCAAGCGGGGTGAAGGGTGAATGAGTCTTGTCAACTTTGCTGGCTAATATCCAGGAAGTCAGTGCCTTCCTCGTGACACAGCAGTTGTCACTTGCTGAGAAGCTACTGTGTACCAGGCACAATGCTGCGCTCATGGGTTAGAGAGAGGGAAAAGATTGTCCTGCCCTAGGAAGGCTGATCTAATGAGAAGACAGATGAGTCAATGGCTTGGATGTAGATAAGCCATGTTTTTCCTAAAACATCTGTGACAGCACCAGTACCGGGATGAGAGTGAGATGTGAAACAGTGGGAGGGATTCTCTGAAATTAGATAATAAAAGCCAACAATAACTAATTTCATTGGAGACACATACCTAGCATGCACACACATATTTTCTCTCTAATTAAGTAGCTGCAGAATCACAAACCTTTCTAGTAGACGATAGTTAAATGGTGATCAAGTTGTTTACTGGGAAAAGAAGTATGGTAATTTGGTGAGAATGAAGGGTGTGTACAGATGAGGCTCTAGGAAGATCATGCTGGAGATGGACTCAGGGGTCAGTGAGAGATACCAGCAGGCTCATGCTTTTTTCCCTCTTCTTTCCACTTTGAGGGGGTTGTAGATTCAGGGGTCAGGCAGAGAAAAGAGTGGACTCATAATTCTTTATTATAAAATGAGAAACTACCAAAATAGTATTATCCACCGGTGCTTCAATGCATAGAATAGAAAGGATAAAAAAAAATTTGTACCAGAATATCAATTAATTACTTACACATGGAAAAAGAACACAGTGTCAGAAAGCTAATGTAACTTCTGGAAGACTAGCACAAGAACTGACATCAATGAGGTAATAAATTTTACACTAAATTAATGTGCTTCCCTTTGTCCACAGTAAGGATGCTACTGCACCCCCGCTAGTAGGACTTGCTCTTTGAAGGGTAATAGTGAATTTGTCCCGGCCCACTTCTTCTCTTTTATTCCTTCATAAGGAACAAGAGAAATGAGCAGGTCAGGAGTTAGTTAGCAAGATCTATAATTAGACTGTCACAGAAGATCACATGATCAGGGGAGAAACCTGTCTAGGCAGGTGTCACATGCAGAAGAATATAACAAGAGATGATGCCAGAAGATAAAAGGAACATAGTGTTAATTAAGGCAAGATGGGAAAAAAAAAAAAAAAAAAGACAAGATGGAAAGCTGACCCATCACCCAGGAACCAGCTGCAACATTCCAAGAAAAGCACTGCTAATGTTTGGCCTGAAAGCTTGCAGGAGCCACAGACTGCCATTCCTCTGATCTGACACTTATCTTGAAAGCACACTCTCTTCTAGGCCAGACTGAATCTTAGTTTCACTTCAATGATGAGACAGGTTAAGGGTAGATAAACCCAAGGAAAATGAATCAATTAAGGGTGGTGCCTGTGGCTCAATGAGGAGGGTGCTGGCCCCATATACCTGAGGGTGGCAGGTTCGAACCCAGCCCTGGTCAAATTGCAACAACAACAAAAAATAGCTGAGCACTGTGGCAAGTGCCTGTAGTCCCAGCTACTCAGGAGGCTGAGAATCACGTAAGCCCAAGAGCTGGAGGTTGCTGTGAGCTGTGACACCACAGCACTCTACTGAGGGTGACAAAATAAGACCCTGTCACTAAAAAA
>NW_003852412.1:2168012-2193093 GCF_000181295.1 Otolemur garnettii | reverse complement strand
CGCTTGAGCCCAGGAGTTGGAGGTTGCTGTGAGCGTGATGCCATGGCACTCTACCCAGGGGGATAGCTTGAGGCTCCATCTCAAAAAAAAAAAAAAAAAAGAACACTGACTTACAACATGGGTAAATCTCACAGACATAACAATAAGCAAAAGAAGAAAAATACAAAAGAATGTGTTGTATGATTCCATTTATATCAAGTTTAAGAATAGTAAAACTAAGGTATGTAGTATTGCGATAGAAGTCAGAATAGTAGTTATCTCAGGGCTGTGCTGGTGGCATGTTAGATGTTGCCTAGTAAGGGAGTCAAGAAATCTTTCCAGGGTGAGGGAAGTATTCCATATCTTGATCTGGGTAGGGGTTTTCTATATGTATCCCAATACGTAAAAATTCATAAAATTATACATTTAAAATCTGTACACTTTATGTATGCTATACATAAAGACGTAGAGAGGAAAGCCCTGCTTCTTTGTAACTTCATTTCCCTTCTCTTCCTTCCAATACACATGCGCGCGCGCACACACACACACACACACACACACACATTAAGCTAAGTGCCGTGGCCAATTTACATCTGAGCTTCTCTTCCTCAGGAAATGGATTGTAGGGAGGAGCAACCTTGTGTTTCCCCTGGTGGTAAATGTGCTGTGAATATAGCAGCACAGAACGTAGTAGTCCCAGACCAGGGGCTTGGGTACACGGGTTGAACTTCACTTCCTAAAACTGGGGAAAGGAGTGGACAAGTCTGGAACCTGAAAGGAAAGGGGAAGGTACAGGAATAAGACTAGGGAACTTACAGGGACTAACAAAGCCTAGCTAAAAAAAGTGTCTTTTCCTGCCCTGGAGGTGAAAGGAAAGAAGGCCAGGAACAGTAATGACTTTGCTGAGAACCATGGTACTAAAAGCCCAGGGACTGTGATTCTCCAGGTCTACAAACAGCATCTGTAGTGGGATTAAATTCCAGATAAGAATGATTGTGTGGGCCTAGTTACATACAAGGAGCAATCACTGAAAATACCACCTGAGGCCACAGAAACCAAGGGAAATGGCTCTCATCAAGGGATTAAACTGAAACCTTAGATTCATTTGCATCTCAAAAATTTTTAAATTGATACATGTAGTGGGTACAGGGGTACACCTGTAATCCTAGCATTCTGGGAGGCTGAGATGGGTGAATTGCTTGAGCTCAGGAAACCAGCCTGAGCAAGAGTAAGACTTCATCTCTACTAAAAATAGAAAAATTAGCCAAGCATTGTGGCCAGCAACTGTAGCCCCAGCTACTTGGGAGACTGAGGCAAGAGGATCTTTTGAGCCCAGGAGTTTGATGTTGCTGTGAGTTTGATGCCATGGCACTCTAGCCTGGGCAATAGAGTGAGACTCTCTCTTAAAATAATAATAATAAATAAATAAATAAATAAATAATAAGTTGATATATAATGATTGTACATTTTGTGGATACATGTGATATTTTAATACATGCATACAATATGTAACATTTAAATCAGGGTAATTAGGATATCCATCACCTTATACATTTATCATTTCTTTGCGTTGGGAACATTTCAGATTTTCTCCTCAAGCTATTTTGAAATATACAATATATTGTTAACTATGGTCCACCCTACTGTTCTATCAAACACTAGACTTATTCCTCATATCTGTATTTTCATACCCATTAACCAACCTCTCTTCACCCCCCTCCCCTTACCCCTCCATATTTTCCAGGCTCTGGTAACCATCACTCTGCTCTCAAGCTCCATGAGATCAAAATTTTTACATCCACACTGAGCGAGAATGCGTACTACTTGTCTACCTGTGCCTAGTTTAATTCACTTAACCCAATGACCTCTAGTTCCATCTAGTTCACATTGTATGTTAATTAAGTGTCCCACGAAGAAGTTACAGGGACTCAAAACAAATGCAATATTTGAACCTTTTCAGAATATGACACCTTTTTTATCATCTGCATAGCTTTCAGCTTTGAGATAAGTACAAGGTATTGCTGGCTGGGTGTGGCAGTTCATGCCTGTAATCCCAACACTTTGGGAGGCTGAAGCAGGAGGATCACTTGAGCCCAGGAGTTTGAGACCAGCCTAGGCAGAACACCATGACCCTGTCTCCACAAAAATTTAAAAATTAAAAATTGAAAAAAACAGGGCAGTGCCTGTAGCTCAGTGGGTGGGGTGCCGGCCCCATGTACCGAAGGTGGTGGGTTCAAACCTGGCCACAGCCAAACTGCAACAACAACAACAAAAAATAGCCAGCCAGGTGTTGTGGCGGACACCTGTAGTCCTAGCTACTCATGAGGCTGAGGCAAGAGAATCGCTTAAGCCCAAGAGTCGGAGGTTGCTATATGAGCTGTGATGCCATAGCACTCTACTGAGAGTGATAAAATAAGACTCTGTCTCTAAATAAATAAATAAAATTTAAATTAAAAATTAACTGAGCATTGTAGCGAGCACTTGCAGTCTTAACTACTTGGGAGGCTGAGGCAGGAGGATCACTTGATCACAAGAGTTCAAGGTTGCAGTGACTTATGGTTGCTCCACTGCACTCCAGCCTGGGAGACCGATTAAGAGCCTATCAATAAAAATAAAAAAATTAAAACAACACAAAACAGAATGACAGGATGGAATCTCTAATTGTGATCATGAATATAAGCACGGTTTGTCTGAGATCAGACATAGATGCTATTGTCATCAGAAGCACAGAGAGGCTCTCCATGCAGTCATTCAGGGATAACATTAACCACTTAGCATGCAAAGACAACAATGCTGTCACAAACAACAGCTGCATCTGAGAATACACTGCCGTTATCAGAGACTAGCACCAAATGAGGCAATCGCATAGACGTCTAGCAATTAAGTTTAGAGATGGCTCCAAGCTAGCTACTGGTCTTATTCTCTAATGTCATTTATTAGAAACATTTTATCTTTCTTTCTTTCTTTATTTTTTTATTAAATCATAGTCTTTTTTTTTTAGAGACAGAGTCTCACTTTGTTGCCCTCAGTAGAATGCTGTGGCGTCACAGCTCACAACAACCTCCAGCTCCTGTGCTTAGGTGATTCTCTAGCCTCAGCCTCGCGAGTAGCTGGGACTAAAGGCGCCCGCCATAACACCTGGCTATTTTTTTGTTGGAGTTTGGCCAGGGCTGGGTTTGAACCCACCACCCTCAGTATATGGGGCCGGTGCCCTACTCACTGAGCCACAGGCACCGCCCAGAAACATTTTATCTTTCATTTGGAACAAGGACATGTGTTTATCAAGATGATGCTACTCCAAGGGACAGGAACTGCTGTCAGACTTGCCTTCCTGAAACTCTTCTGGTATGTTCTTTAGATTGAAACCATTCATGGCTCTTCTCTCCAACATAGCAAATATGTATGTACCATTTTGATCAGCTTTCAGGATAAATCCATTATCTTGCCTCATTCTGTGTAGTAAAAATTCTTTCTGACTATTTGCATGAACCCTTCTACTTTGGCCATCCCAGAAAGCCTTTGCTGGGGCTGTGGTGCTTACACGGACCATCCCCTTAGATTCCCTCCCAGCAATTCAAACCCTGAGCGGGCCTGTTCTAGATTCCATCACTGTCCCTAATCCAATCAACCTTCAGTGAGCTCATCCTGATGACATCCTGATAACATCCATCCTGATTACATCCTCATTCTGCCACCCAAGAAAAACTCCTACTGTGAATTTTGTGTGATAATTTCTCTTGAATATATACCCAGGAGTTGAATTGTAACTGTAAGGTAGACACATTCTCAACTGTTTGTTTTTTTTTTTTAAGAGATTGGTTTAAAAAAAGAGACTGGTCACTATGTTGTCCAAGCTGGACTTGAACTTCTGGGCTCAAGCAAGTCTCCCACCTCAGCCTCCCGGAGTTAGAGACTTGTATCACTTGGTTCCTGGCATGCATCTTCAAAGGAAATAGAGCCTGAGACAGAGATTGGCACGCAGAAAGTTTCTTAGGGAATGCTCTCCATATCTACACACTTGATCTTAGCCAAAAGGCTGAGAAGCGATTCTCGGTATCTACAGTCGTGGAGGAGGAGGGAATGAAGCAAGACCGGATGGAGGAACAAGTTGATCTGTGATACAATCTCAAGGAAAACCTCAGCTCACCCCACAGAGAGTTCTGAAGCTGAGATAGGCCTTCAAAGGAATGAGGAGGAGGCTGGATCTTTATAACCCCACTTGACCAAAGGGAAGGAGCATAACCTCGGGCAAGACAATTCTCTTCAGCTGATTTACGACATTGTATCATAAATCAAGTTTCTCTAATGTGTAGTTTTGTTTCTGGGCCCTCTCTTCTATCTCACTGACCTGTGTATTTGTCCTTCTCCCAATACCACACGGTCATAATCACTTTGTCTGCATTGTAGCTATAGATCAATTCTTTTTCTTTTTTCTTTGCTATAGATCAATCTTTTTGAGGAAAAAAAATCGAGCCTATCTAAGAAGATGGCTTATCTCTCCAGATATCGCAGTTTTCTTTAATATCATCTCATAACATTTCTTTTTATCTCTATACAGGTCTTACACACATTTTATTACCAGGTACTCTTTCCTTTTTGCTGCTATCATAAATGATATGTTTTTTTGAGACGGAGCCTCAAGCTATCCCCCTGGGTAGAGTGCCGTGGCACTACAGCTTGGCATAAATTTTTTGCAGTTTGCCAGTAATCATAAAATCTATTTCATATTATCAAATGGACAACATGCTTCTGTAATAATTCATTACAAAGCAAAAATATATCGAAAACCAAAATGAAACCATTTCCCTCCTCCCCTGCTACATTTCACATCCTATGTCTGCACATTCACTGGTGTTTTCTGGTGTTAACAGCCTCTCACAATTCTCTCCTTGTTCATTCCGCGTATACCAACTTGCAAGGTGCTGGTTTGCTTTTACTGGAATAGAACTATACCAAATGCATTTTTGTACACTTTACATAAATTAATTCATATCATATATGCTGGTTGGCTTTAAAAAAAACCCCAAAAACTGAATAATCAAGAAACTAAATGTTAAGGTTTTTTTTTTTTTTTCTTTTTTTGAGACAGAGCCTCAAGCTGTCCCCCTGGGTAGAGTGCTGTGGCATCACTGCTCACAGCAACCTCCAACTCCTGGGCTCAAGCGAGTCTCCTGCCTCAGCCTCCCAAGTAGCTGGGACCACAGGCGCCCACCACAACGCCCGGGTATTTTTTGGTTGCAGCCATCATTGTTGTTTGGTGGGCTGGGGCTGGATTCGAACCTGCCACCTTAGGTATATGTGGCTGGCGCCTTAGCCACTTGAGCCACAGGTGCCAAGTCTAAATGTGAAGGTTTTGATTCTCCATCAGAAGATTGATGAATGAGTTACGTTTATAAGTTAACATAAAATATTTAAGATGTCTTTTATCTTTTCTTAAAGACTCACATTTTGATCAACTTTTTTGATTAAATTTTAAGATATTGGCTCTAAAACACAATTAAAACTAGACACACAGTGGGAGAGACAAAGTCTATTAAACTACAGAGTAGTTCGTATTCAGGCACACAAACCAAGACAGAAGAAGCCTTGCTCAGCAAAATGTTTGTTGGGCCTCCAAAGATAAAATAACAATCTTACTTTTTTTATCCTAGGGTAATGTACTGTATCAGGTGACTCCAGCTGTTTCAGTGGCACTGCGCCATGCCACACAGATCATGTCTGTCCGGTGGGATTAAGTGAGAACAGAAACTGTTCCAATCAGGCTGCCAATAACTTTACTGAGATTTTGAACCTGTAATCCAGTAGTGATTTCAGATGGGAACAAAGTAAGGAACTAAACATATTGAGACTTGGTCATTCTTGCTATGATTGTTGGGGTAGAGCATTCTATTTCTATGGCTGGATATAAAGTTCCATATGTCAAACTCTAGAACATATGGAGCCTTCTACCGAAGCATGGTGTGTTATATGCCTAAAAGATATTAAACAAACCAAATTCATCTGGTGTTTCCTGTAAATAATTCACTATTCCTGTCTAGCATCTTGTAAGTATTGACCAAATTTGTGAAAGAATTCTAAAAATGACTTATCCTATATTGTGTGATTTCACTAAAGAAAAAGCATATGGTTTTATTTGTATATTTTATGTCAGCAGTGTTTGAATATAATTCTATGTTAATACAGTCATATCTTGGAGCTATTGCAAATTTGGTTCCAGAACATCCCAATAGAGCAAGTATCACAACAAAACAAGTCAGACAAATTTTTTTGGTTTCCTAGTGCATATGAATTTTATATTTTCACTATATTACAATTTATTAAATGTGCAATAATATTATGTCTAAAATAACTACATAGACATCTTAAATACTTGATTGTTAAATATTGCTAACATATGTCAGTAAGTCATAAACTTTTTGCTGGTAGAGGTCTTACCTCAATATTAATGACTGCTGACTGATCAGAATGGTGGTTGCTGGAGATTAGGATAGCTGTGGCAATTTCATTTTATTTTATTTTTTTGAGACATAGAGTCTCACTTTGTTGCCCTGGGTACAGTGTCATAGTGTCATCATAGCTCATAGCAACATCAAACGCTTGGGCTCAAGTGATCCTCTTGCCTCAACTGCCCAAGTAGCTGGGACTACAGGCATAGGCCACCATGCTTGGCTAATTTTTCTATTTTTAGTAGCGATAGGGTCTCAATCTTGCAGAGGCTGGTCTTGAACTCCTAAGCTCAAGTGATCTTCTCACTCTGCCTCCCAGAATGCTAGGATTACAGGTGGTGACAGTAGGCCTTCACTTTTAAAAACTTAGTCTAGGTTTGGTGCTTATGCTCAGCAGCTAGGGCGTCAGCCACATATACTAGAGCTGGCGGATTCGAATCTAGCCTGGGCCTGCTAAACAACAATGACAACTACAACCAAAAAATAGCTAAGTGTTGTGGTGGGCACCTGTAGTCCCAGCTACTTGGGAGGCTGAGGCAAGAGAATTGCCTAAGCCCAGGAGTTGGGAGGTTGCTGTGAGCTGTGATGCCACAGCATTCTACCAAGGGCGACATAGTTAGACTCCATCTCAAAAAAATAAAAAAATAAAATTTAGCCTGGAGGGGCACAACAGCTCACACCTGTAATCCTAGCACTCTGGGAGGCTGAGGCCCATGGATTGCTTGAGCTCAGGAGTTAAAGAACAGCCTGACCAAAAGCAAGACCCCATCTCTACTAAAAATAGAAAAACTAGCCAGGTGTCATGATACACACCTATAGTCCCATCTACTCAGGAGGGTGAGTGAGAGGATTGCTTGAGCCCAGAAGTTTGAGTTTGCTGTGAACTATGACCCATAGTGCTTTACACAGGGTGACAGAGACTCTGTCATAAATTAATAAATAAAATTTTAAAGGCTCAGCACCTGTGGCTCAAGTGGCTAAGGTGCCAGCCACATACACCTGAGCTGGTGGGTTCGAATCCAGCCCAGGTCCACCAAACAACAATAATGGCTGCAACCAAAAAATAGCTGGCATTGTGGTGGGTGCCTGTAGTCCCAGCTACTTGGGAGACTGAGGCAGGAGACTCGCTTGAGCCCAGGAGTTGGAGGTTGCTGTGAGCTGTGATGCCATGGCACTCTACCCAGGACAGCTTGAGGTTCTGTCTCAAAAAAAAAAAAAAAAATTGATAGATTTGTACACTGTGAAATTGTTCTCTGGAAAATTTGTGTCAATCTATGCTCTCAAAGAAGGTATTCAAATGTTTTTTCCTTTGTATATTCACTAGCATCAGATTTTATCAACAAAGAAGATTTTCGAGCAAGGATGTGACATAATCTTAGTGATGGCATGTCAGGTGGCTGACCTATTCCCCATCATCGTTTTTACTGCATGATTCATTGCCTATTTAAAGTCTTAAAGTCAACAACTGGGTAATCAGACACTAAGGAAATGAAGATTTGTAATATATTATAAAGGGCAACTAAACATAGACTAAATCTCACCTGGGAGAAAACTACTTTATTGCTTTATATTAGTGATTATCAAACCTTGGTGCACATTGAAATTGTCTTGGAAGCTTTAAAAATTATTAATACCTCGGTCTCACCCCCCAAATTCTCATTTAATTGGTCTATGGTGTGGCCTGAGCATTGAGATTTTTTAAGTTCCTTAGATTATCCCAGTGTAAGCCACAATTGAGAATTCCTGCTTCAGATGTTAATTTTAAAAGCCCCTCAACTCCAAGCCCACTTACTGCCTAAAAGTGCCCGACACAGCTTCCTTTTCCTAAGATCTTAAAAAAAAATAAGGATTGAAAGTATTTATGGATTCTATGTTTGGGGGAAATCTTACTAGATTCAAACTGGGCACTGTATAGTAATATTCTCAAGAAATATATATTTGTTTTCTTGGCAAAGTCCCTGAATTGTTTTTCAGGGTTTAATTTTATTATTTTACTGTGAGCTACAAAAACTAAGAAACAAGTTTTGGGCTTGAGTCAGACATTACATTAGGCCTCAAGTGAATTAAATAAAGTCCCGGTAAATCTGCATAAAGCAAACAATATGAACAAATGTGGTTCTTAGAACAGTCCCTGAAAGATGAAATGTGCAAGTTGGAACAGCTCTAAGCTGGCTGACATACAGAGAAGGCGAGAGTTACACAAAGCAACGTCAGTAGGATAACAAATGACCTAGTTCAATGGAGAACTGTTCTTCAGGCATTTCAACTGCATGGGATCTAATTTCCTCTATCTTGTCACTGGATAATACTCAAACATATTCTTTGCAATTAATGATAGTGGAAGGAAAATCCCATCATATTTTGAGGGATGACTGTCCCTTCACTCTGCTGATGGAGAGAATGAGTCACCCACTTCCCGCAGACCTTAGAATATTTTGATACTCCATGTCAACCTACCCTTGCCAAGCAGTAGCTCAAATTGTAAAGTGAACTTCAGACCTTCAGTGATGAAAACTGCACTCTTTAACAATCCGAATTCAAAGTTTCACATTTGCCTGGGTGGTTGCAAGGCCTGCCACTTTCTAGATATGAGAAGCAGGTTGCTAATCATGGGCCGCAGAGGATCAGGCCCAGGATTCATTTTCTAACACTTCACGGGAGACAGGATGGCTCTACTCACTTGTGTGCTGGTAAATAGCCTCAGGGCAGATTAGGGGTGGGTACAGTGGAGGGAGGGCAGCAGGGGATGAAGGGCCTGGTTTGTAGCATTTTCCATCTTCTGTGTTATAAATATGCCCATCACATCTGATTTCAAGCTACTGAGTTAAAATCAGCTCACAAAATTCCTAAATATTTAATAATCAACTCTGTCAAGCATGTGGGAGCTGGCTTCGTCACAGTACTGGCTCTACCTCATTAAGAACGAACAATCCGGCTCAGCGCCTATAGCTCAACCGGCTAAGGCGCCAGCCACGTACACCTAAGGTGGCGGGTTCGAATCCCCAGCCCGGACCCGCCAAACAACAATGACAGCTGCAACCAAAAAATAGCCGGGTGTTGTGGCGGGCGCCTGTGGTCCCAGCTACTTGGGAGGCCGAGGCAGGAGACGTGCTTGAGCCCAAGAGCTGGAGGTTGCTGTGAGCTATAATGCCACGACACTCTACCCAAGGGGACAGCTTGAGGCTCTGTCTCAAAAAAAAAAAAAAAAAGAAAAGAAAAAGAACGAACAATCCTGGTTTTCTGGTGGGTAATTATAAATTGACAACCAGAGTTGGGGTCATTTTGTGGCTCAAAATTAAGTCTAAGTGAGCAGCAAAGCCCAGTTTATACTCAGACTGCAAGTTTCTCAACATCTACTTTCAAAGACTCTGAGGGTCTAAGAATAGAAAAGCTCAGTTATTAATTCTAAAAGAGGTTTATTTATAAGGATCTAATAGTTTAAGTTAAGCAAAATAATTATTTTAGATCAGGACCATGGAATAGATTGAAATTTAAAAGATATTTAATCTAACTATATTAAATCAACTTATTCACAGTAATGGTTGCATGCCTGACCACACTCATCCTTTCTCGTGAAGTTCAAATGCTCTTTTAGGAGTGAGCAGCTGTTCCAGATCCCATATTATTTGACCCAAATATGAATTGTAATCTTTTTGGAAGAAAGAACTTCTCTGTTTTCCCTGCAAAGTCCTATGTCCACAATTTGATGGCTCCAAGAATAAAAAGAGGCATTGGCTGGCCTGGCTCCTATTTCTCTCTTTTTTTTAATGTTAAAAAAAATTTCAGGGGGTGGTGCCTCTGGCTCAAAGGAGTAGGGCGCCAGCCCCATATGCCAGGGTGGCGGGTTGAAACCCAGCCCCAGCCAAAAAAACTGCAAAAAAAAATTTTTTTTTCAATAGATTTAGAGGATGCAAGTGGGTTTTAGTTACTTGGATGAATTGTAGAGGGATGAAGTCAGGGCTTTTAGTGTACCGGTCACCTGAATAGTGTACGTTGTACCCGATAGGTAATTTTAGATCCCTCACCTCTTTCCTTTCCTCCCCTCTTTGGAGTGAGTCTTGAAAGTCCAACTATATCAAAACTAAAAATTTGAGGATAAAGAAATAAATATATAACTATCTTAACCTGACAGTCTATTACACCACTCTGTTGAGCACGCATACCAATTTTCTGCCTCCCACTTGTGAGTAAGTATGTGTAGTATTTGTTTTTCTGTTCCTGGGATACTTCACTTAGGATAATGGCTTCCAGTTCTATCCAAGTTGCTGCAAAAGACATTATTTCATTCTTTTAATGGCTGAGTAATATTCCACATGGTATAGAAAGTGTGATGTGTGTATACAGAGGATGCCAAAAAAATACATTATAAGAAAAAAAACTGTATTAAAATTGTAATATGTAATAATGTTTGTTACTTGTATACCGTATCTTGTATCTCTTGTAGTTGCAAAAGTTAGTGACTTGAGTATTACAATTTTAATACAGTTTAGTATGGAAATATATATATGTACTCATTTACTGATAGGCACATAGGTTGATTCTGTATTTTTGCAATTGTTAATTGTGCTGAAATAAAATTCAAGTGTAGGTGTCTTTCTGATAAAATGACTTCTCCTGTGGGCAGATACCTAGTAGTGGGATTGCTGGATTGAATAGTAGGTCTACTTTTAGTTCTTTGAACAATCTCCATATTGCTTTGGTTGAACTACTTTACATTCCCATCAACAGGGTACTGCATATAAACAGATCTTCTTCACTGCAACCATGCCAACATCTTTTTTTATTTTGTAGAGACAGAGTCTTACTCTGTCGCCCTTGGTAGACTGCAGGCGCTTTTTTTTTACTTTTTAATAATGGCAATTCTGACAGGGATAAGGTGGTATCTCACTGTGGTTTTTAATTTGCATTTCCCTGATAATTAGTGATGTTGTATATTTTTTCATGTGTTTGTTGCCCATTTGAAAAGTAGATACAGGCTCGGCGCCTATAGCTCAACTGGCTAAGGCGCCAGCCACGTACACCTAAGGTGGTGGGTTCGAATCCCCAGCCCGGACCCACCAAACAACAATGATGGCTGCAACCAAAAAATAGCCGGGCGTTGTGGCGGGCGCCTGTGGTCCCAGCTACTTGGGAGGCGGAGGCAGGAGACTCGCTTGAGCCCAGGAGTTGGAGGTTGCTGTGAGCTGTAATGCCATGGCACTCTATCCAGGGGGACAGCTTGAGGCTCTGTCTCAAAAAAAAAAAAAAAAAAAAGAAAAGAAAAGTAGATACATTTCTTTTGAAAAGCATTTATTCATGTCTTTTGCCTACTTTTAATGTTTTTTTTTTCTTGTTAATTTGTTAGAGTTCCTTATAAATTCTGGATATTAGTCCTTTGTGAATGTATAGTTTGTAGATATTTTCTCCCATTCTGTAGGTTGTCTGTTTACTCTACCGATTAATTCCTTTGTTATACAGAAACATTTTAGTTTAATTAAGTCCCATTTATTTATTTTTGTTTTGGTTGTATTTGCCTTTTTTTTTTTTTGAGATAGAGTTTCACTTGTTTCCCTGAGTAGAGGGCCGTGGTGCATAGCTCATAGCAACCTCAAACTCTTGGACTCAAGCCATTCTCTTGCTTCGGCCTCTCAAGTAGCTAGGATTACACGCACCCGCCACAACGCCCAGCTATTTTTAGGGACAGGGTCTTGCTCTTGCTTAGGCTGGTCTTGAACCTGTTGAGCTTAAGCAATCCACGCATGGCTTCCCAGAGTGCTTGGATTGCAGGCGTGAGCCACCACACCTGGCCTACTTTTGGGGTTTTACCATAAATTTTTTGCCTACGCTGGCTACTATTTCAAAAAGAAATCAGTCCATCCCTCCTTAGAAATGTATTGTTTCTAAACACTTGTTTGTAGGAGGTAATCATTTTTATTTAGCACCATTTCCTTAAAAATGTAAAAAATATGCAAGTAAAATATGTTAGTAAATTACTACTTGAAATAATCATCTCTGTGTTTTCCATACCTTTGTGCCATAAAAATTTCTTATATTATCATACAATAAGAATAACTTTACATTTGCATAGTAGAGGGTATAAGAGTAATTTGGATTCTAAACATATGTTAATTTGCACATTTAATGTGCAATGTGGCTTTGGGCAATCTATGTAACATATCTAACTCATTTGTAAAATGGACCTAAAAGTAATACCTACATCATGGGGCGAGTATGAGGATTAAACAAGCTAATATAAACACAGCAATTAGCATAGGCTTACCGTTTAGTAGGTACTCAACAAATGCAATTATTATTAGATTATTATTCTTTCTTTTTTCTTTTGAGACAGAGCCTCAAGCTGTCGCCCTGGGTAGAATGCTGTGGCATCACAGCTCACAGAAACCTCCAGCTCCTGGACTTCAGTGATTCTCTTGCCTCAGCCTCCCAAGTAGCTGGGACTACAGGTACCCGCCACAACGCCTGAATATTTTTTGATTGTGGTTGTCATTGTTGTTTGGCAGGCCAGGGCTGGATTCAAACCCACCAGCTCTAGTGTATGTGGCTGGAGCATTAGCAGCTTATTATTTATTTATATATATATTTATTTTTTAGAGACAGGGTCTCACTTTATTGCCCTTGGTAGAATGCCATGGTGTCACAGCTCACAGCAACCTCCAACTCCTGGGCTTAGGCGATTCTCTTGATTCAGCCTTCTGAGGAGCTGGGCTATAGGTGCCTGCCACAACACCTGGCTATTTGTTTTGTAGTAGTTTGGCCAGGACTGGGTTCGAACCTGCCACCCTCGGTATATGGGGCCTGCGCCCTACCCGCTGAGCCATAGGTGTGGCCCTAGATTATTATTCTTTTGCCTCTTTACAAATTTCTCTGATCAACTTAATCTCATATTATCTTTTGTTATAATCATGGGAAGTAGCTCCGCCCCTGTGGCTCAAGTGGCTAAGGTGCCAGCCACATACACCTGAGCTGGCGGGTTGGAATCCAGCCCAGGCCCACCAAACAATGACGGCTGCAACCAAAAAATAGCCAGGTGTTGTGGTGGGAGCCAGTGTCCCAGCTAGTTGGGAGGCAGAGGCAGGAGAATCACTTGAGCCCAGGAGTTGGAGGTTGCTGTGAGCTGTGATGTCACAGCACTCTATCCAGGGCAACAGCTTGAGGCTCTGTCTCAAAAACAAAGAAACAAACAAAAAAAATCATGAGAAGTGTGCCAGGTAAGTATTATTATGTCGCCTTTAAAGATGAGGAAATGAAGCCTTAGAAAAATTAAGAATTTATCCAAGATGGAATAGCTTATGGATGATAGAGCTGGATGTGCATTTCACTATATGTTTTTTGTATAATTAACCAGACCACTTGTTTGATGGCTCAAAATAGGGTTAAACTATTAAATAACAGTAAAACTGGCAAGGTAAATGGAAATACTACTGGAGTCACATTGGACCATTCCAGTTCAACTTTTAAGTAACAAAGCTGTGAGTTTTTCAGTTGCTATGAACCCCCAGCTTGAAAGTCACACAACCAGAGCAGGCCCAGAAGAACCAAGTGAAAAAAAAAAACAAAAACAAAACACAAAAAACACCGGGTGGAACACAGATGCTTAGACTGAGGAGTCCCAGGGATTAAATTAAGATGCCCACAGTATGCAGTAGGGTCCAGTATCCAATCAGAATGACCCCTGGCATCACCCCATGTGAGGATCCAATCAGAGCATGTTTCCTGGCATCAGTCCATCACAAGATCCAATCAAATAATAAGTTATTATTCTCTAACTATGAAACTTAACCCAATCCCATCTCCAACCCCCAGCTTCTCTGTGGATTAGAAATAGACTCAGTTATTTTTGGCCCCTTTCTTGCTGCAAAATCCCGAGTACTGGGCTGCACCTGTGGCTCAGTGGGTAGGGCACTGGCCCCATATACCAAGGGTGGTGGGTTCAAACCCGCCCCGGCCAAACTGCAACAAAAAAATAGCTGGGCATTGTGGCGGGCACCTGTAGTCCCAGCTACTCTGGAGGCTGAGGCAAGAGAATCGCTAGAGTCCAAGAGTTGGAGGTTGCTGTGGGTTGTGACGCAACAGCACTCTACTGAGAGTAACAAAATAAGACTCTGTCTCAAAAAAAAAGTCCTGCTAGAGTTACCTTGTCAACTAATCCCATTAAAAATAGTCATTAATGGGGGCATCGGAAGTTAGGTGGTTAGGGCACCAGCCACATGCACCTGGGCTGGTGGGTTCCAACCCAGCCTGGGCTTGCTAAAAACAAAAAATAGTAGGAGGCACCCGTGGCTCAAGAGTAGGGCGCCAGCCTCATATACTGCAGGTGATGGGTTCAAACCCGGTCCCGGCCAAAATCTGCCAAAAACAAAAACAAAAACAGCTAGGCGTTGTGGTGGGCACCTGTAGTTCCAGCCTCTAGGGAGGCTGAGGCTAGAAAATTGCTACAGCCCAAGAGTTTGAGGGTGCCGTGAGCTGTGACACTACAGCACTCTACCCAGGGTGACAAAGTGAGACTGTGTCTCAGAAATAAAACAAAACCAAAAAATATATAGTCACTGTAGGAGAGATTGGAGATACAACAGTTGTCAGGGCAAAATTATGCTGAAAGTATGTTTGTACATTCCTTTGTTATTCCCTCCCTCACAGAGTTGTGGAGTAAGAAGACATGCTGTGAAAAACCCGAATCTGGGGGGAGTCATTGTTTTAGTCAGCTCCTGTCCAGTCTGAGTAAAAATAAATTCAGTTTGGCAACTACACACTGAAGAGTCAACTATTTTTAACACTTACTAACGCTTCATAGGCTTTCCAAAGATAAAAACAGTGATGGGGTCAAAGACGTATGTTGTTTCAGGGTGTATGTGGCTATTAATAAAACGGTCTCTCTGCAGGAAGTATACACAGACAACTCACCAAAACAGGAAAGTCACTCAGGGACCGGCTTTCAAACTAGTCTGAACTCATGGAACTGCCCTCCAGTCATAAGGAGTGGAAATCACAAATCAGAAGGCAGAGAAAGAGCACAGTTTCACTCATACTTTAACTCAAGACAATACGGCATCTGTGAAGAGGGGTCTAAGGAGAGCCAGAATAGACCCTTTTACAACAACCTCTTTATTTTACAGGTTAAAAAGCTAAGACCAAAGTTGAAGGACATCCAGTATTTTGGCCTGCTGAGAATCCATTTCCCCTTCTGGTAATAGCCCATCCCGTGGAATTCTGGGGATGGGGAAGACCCTTTCTTTTTAAAGTGGAGAGGGTTGTTCTCACCTCTAGCTCCCAGGCTGGACATGGATCAAGCGTGAACAAACGGGGTCACATTAGCATGTTCACTGGCGGGCATGAGGCAGAATCTGAACTGATTTAATACAGAAGGAAAAAGTAGGTGCAACGCCACACAGTTAATGCCATACTGAGGGCTGTATCCTCAGTCTCACACCTCTCAGTCTAGTGCTCTTTCCATACTACAATGCTACAAAACATACATTAGTAAAATAATGTTCTTACTAATTTAAAAAGTAGTTGTTGGTACTGTCCCAGTGCTAATTAGCCAGACCGTCTCAGAGTCTAACAGGCTTCCTGTTTGTAACATTAGCGACCTGGAACATAAGCCCACGTTTCCTTCTATGTCCTTAAAGAAAGTAACAATTTATATTAGGGTAGAGCAGAGACAATACTAACTTACTTCATATTTAATATTTCTCTAAAGTCATTAGAAATTATGCCACTAGGTACAGCTATATGTTTTAGACAATTAATGGTCACACTATAATTTATAGCCACATGAAAAGGAGCTGGGAAAGAAATAGGAGAGAGTGTAGTATTTTATAATGCTTAGAGTGGTCCATTGGGGTGACTGGATTATAGGCAATTTCTCCTCCTTTATTTTTCCAGTTTGGGGGGTAATGCTATTTTACTTTATTTTATTTTTTTGAGACAGAGTCTGACTTTGTCACCCTTGGTAGAGTGCTATGGCCTTATAGCTTATAGCAACCTCAAACTCTTGGGCTCAAGTGATCCTTTTGCCTCAGTTTTTCATTTCTGGGAGAGATGGGGTCTCATTCTTGCTCAGGCTGGTCACGAACTCCTGAGCTCAAGTAATCCACTCCCCTTGGCCTCCCAGAGTGCTAGGATTGCAGGCATGAGACAAAACACCTGGCCATATCTTCCTCAAAGTTTATATTTTTCTAAAAATCTGATTACTCAAAGGTTAATTATCCTTGCTTCACATTATTCACTCCTTTGCTACTCCATCACAACTCCTTTCTGCTGTTGCTGTTTTGGCCATTCATTGCCTCTCCCTAAAAGTTTTCTAGCTAATCCAGGTGTAATTTTCTGAAGAGTACCTGTTGAAAAGTGTGACTGGCTGATAGCTGGTGCATCCGGGTTCCCAGAAAAGCAGCTAACACCCACGAAAATGGTGAGCAAAAAAGAGGAGGAGGTTTTGGAATGACCCATATCAATTTTAATAAACTGTATCAAGATGGCCTTTTATGGAAAGTCAGAGTTGGCAGTATATACTTAAAATTGTACTTGGGTGTCATACCAGACTTCAAGTACAAAATGACTGAACTGAATTCTTTAACTTCACCTTCCCCAGTTACACACTCCATCCTGTTCTCTATTCGTGATTCACTCAGCCAGAAACCTGGAGCTTATCCCCTCCTCTTCCTCAGCGCTGACATTTAGTAATCATCAGGTCCCTCGTGTGTTTATCATCCTCGTGGTTGCTACCTCATCCATAACTATTTGGAGTAATGTAGTTAGCCACCAGTCTCCTTCCTTTGATCCTCCACAATGATCTTTCAAATAGCAAATCCATTTTGAGAGTGAATGAAAGAAAAATAAAGGGTCACTTCAAGGTTTCTGAACAAAGCAGCTGGTACTAATGATGCCATTTGCAGAGCTATGGAACAATGGAAAAGGGGTCCTGGAAGAAGACAAGTTTAATTTTAATTTTAATTTTTTTTTTTTTTTTGCTTTTTGAGTTTTGCACCCTCTGTTGAATGCTATGGCATCATAACTTACAGCAACCTTAAACTCTTCAGTTCAAGTTGATCTCTTGCCCCAGCCTCCCAAGTAGCTGAGACTGCAGGCGCCTGCCACAACTCCCATCTGTTTTTTTTGTTTGTTTGTTTGCAGTTTTTGGCCGGGCTGGGTTTGAACCCACCATCTCCGGCATATGGGGCCAGCGCCCTACTCCTTTGAGCCACAGGCACTGCCCTCTCCCAGCTATTTTTAAAGATGGGGTCTTGCTCTGGCTCAGGCTGGTCTCAAACCCGTGAGCTAAGGCAATCCATACACCTCAGCCTCCCAAGTGCTGGGATTACAGGTATGAGCCATGAGGCCCTACAAATTCAATTTTGAACATGTTGAGTTTGAAGTGCATGTAGTGTAACTGTCTATCCTATAATACAATTTACAAAAAGATAAAGAAATGCTCTGTTTTGGGGTCTCATTCCTGTCTTAGACTGTGAGTATTTTAAAGGTAGGAATCAATGTTTATTGTATATTCACCACTTAGCACAGAACGTGGCACAATAAATATTTGTTGAATTGCCAACCTGGTTCTTTTTTTTTTCTTCAGAGACAGAGTCTCACCCTATTGCCCCTGGTAGAGTGCTATGGCATCACAGCTCACAGCAACCTCCAGCTCTTGGGCTCAGGCAATTCTCTTTCCTCAGCCTCCTGAATAGCTGAGACTATAGGCGCCTGCCATAATGCCTGGCCATTTTTTGTTGCAGTTTATAGAGATAGAGTCTCAGTTTGCTGCCCCTGGTAGAGTGCTATGGCATCACAGCTCACAGCAACCTCCAGCTCTTGGGCTCAGGCAATTCTCTTTCCTCAGCCTCCTGAATAGCTGATACTATAGGCGCCTGCCATAATGCCTGGCCATTTTTTGTTGCAGTTTGGCCGGGCCAGGTTCAAACCCACCACCCTCAGTATATGGGGCCGGCACCCTACCCACTGAGCCACAGGCGCCACCCTGGTTCTTTTTTTTTAATAGAGTCTCACTCTTGTCACCCTGGGTAGGGTGCCATGGTGTCATCATAGCTCATAGAAATCTCAAACTCTTGGACTCAAGTCATCCTCTTGCCTCAGCCTCTGGAGGAGCTGGGATGATAGGCACCCACCACCACACCCAACTACTTTTTCTATTTTTAGTAGAGACAGGGGTCTTGCTGTTGCTCAGGCTGGTCTGGAACTCCTGAGCACTCCACCTGCCCAGGCCTCCCAGAGTGCTAGGAGTATAGAGATAGCCGCTGCGCCTAGCCTGTTCAACAATTTTTAGAAATGTAAGTGAATAAGAGGGAACTTTAACATTTTGTGAGGGGATAGCTTGCTAAATGAGAGTTCAGTTAATAGAAAAGTGGCAGTTAGAAATTGAAAGCACAAGGACAATGTTGAGTAATAAGGTTTATTTGGTCCACAGAAAAGTAGAGCAGGGCAGCGCCTGTGTCTCAGTGGGTAGGGCACCAGCCCCATATGCTGAGAGTGGCAGGTTCAAACCTGGCCCCTGCAAAACTGCAACAAAAAAATAGCCGGGCGTGAGCAAGAGACTCTCCTAAGCCCAGGAGTTGGAGGTTGCTGTGAGCTGTGACTCCACAGCACTCTATTGAGGGCAATAAAGTGAGACTCTGTCTCTACCAAAAAAAAAAAAGAAAAGAAAAGAAAAAGAAAGGTAGAACGATGGGAATCTTTGTAGGTAAAAGGACAGAAGAACTAAGTAATCAGGAAGAAGAGAGGCAAGAAAGAGGCAAGGTTCTAGACAACCAGAATATGAAACTGTAAAATCAGCTGCTTTAGAATATAGCAGAGAAGTCAAATGAGAGAAGGGAGGGAGACAGTCACCCTAAGTGAAAGCAGCATGTGCAGCTTTTTAAAAAGGCTTCCTTTTTCAGTTCAGCAAGGTGCCAACAGCTGTGTTGGGGTCAGCTGGAGGGATTTGAACTTCCAGTTTGTCAGGTTTTTGTTTTCTTTTAAAAGTTGCTTTTCTCATTAAAAAGTAATAGGGGCTCATTGTAGGCAATGTGGAAAATACAGAAACATTTTTAGGAGAAATAAATCACTCAGGTGTGATTTGGTACAGAGCAATCTCTCATAGCAGAGAAACAAAAGGAGGTCAGAGGTTCTTTTGCTCTGGGAACTCAGATATTGTTTACTATTGGAGATTTGTCATTTTATTTTATCGGTGCATTCTTTCATTACAAGGACCACGAGGGCAAAAAATTTTGTCTGTGTTGTTCACTGATGTATCCCTGGTGGCACTCCAGAAATATTTGTTGAATTAGCTTTTTCTTTTTTCCATTTACTTATGAAGATTGGCTATGACTTCTTACTTTTTCCCTTCCATGATTAAAACATTTAAAATAATTTCATGTTTCATTTCATGAAACATGTTGACTTTTCTTATTTATCAGACCAATCTAGTCATTAAGTAACCATGTCTATTGAAGTCAGGAAAATGTCAAATGTAAACAAAAGCTTCATGATTTATATCAGTATCCTATTGTACTTCTATGATGCCTTTTCATGCACTCTCCTTGAAAACTCATGGGAAAAATTCCTTCCCTTCCTTATGGCCATATAATGTATCAAATAGAACCTTAAAATCAATTTAACATCTAGGGCACCATAGCTCGTTTTTTAAAAACAGACTTCTTTTTAAACTTTATGTTGGGATACTAAGTTCTTTTTTACCAAATCAGGATGTGGCTTTGAATAGTAAAATGTGATCACAGAGGTTCCATAATGTTTAGAAGTCTAGTGAAGGAAGTTAAGAATAACGAATACTCTTTTTTTTTTTTTTTGGGACAGAGTCTCACTATGTCACCCTAGGTAGAGTGCTGTGGAATCACAGCTCACAGCAACCTCAAACTCTTGGGCTTAAGCAATTCTCTTGCCTGAGCTTCCCAAGTAGCTGGGACTACAGCTCCCACCGCAATGCCCAGCTATTTTTTTTTTTTGTTATTGTTGTCATTGTTCTTAGCAGGCCCTGGCTGGGTACGAACCATAATGAATATTCTTGAAATAAAAATTTTCAGGGAGGATAGATAGAATCACTCAAGCTTGAAATGTAGCCAGATTTCTTCAATCAACATTCTCACCCTTGGAACTAAAACAGACTCTTGGAATTGTTTATGAGACATAATCAGGTCCCTTCAAACATCCCAAGCCAACAAGCCCCCAGGGGCCACAACACAGTTATTTTGGGGGAAAAAACTCAAGACAACCACACAATTAAGCAAAAGGGGGTTTTACTTGTTCATATAACTGAGAAGTCTACAGTTAGAACTCAGGTAGACATGACCGTTTCCAGGGCTTTAAAATGTAGGGTCCTCTCCCAGCATCCCTGTGATCACATCTCAGGAGAGTCTGATAGGTGGTGCTTGCATCATCTACCCTGGACCAGCATTGCTGGATCAGTAACACTATTCAGAGAATAAGATATTTGAATCGAAATAGCCAGGCATTGTGGCAGGCTCCTGTAGTCCCAGCTACTTGGGAGGTTGAGGCAAGAGGATTGTTTGAACCTAAAAGTTTGAGGTTGCTATGAGCCATTATGACTCCACAGCACTCTGCCCAGTGGGACAGAGTGAGACTGTCTCAAAAAAAAAAAAAAAATTGAATTAGCAAGGCTTGGGCCATAAGAGAAGGATGGATATGTGAGGTAGATATTTTACAAGCAAGTGGGGTTCTGTCACCCATGGAGTGGCAAAGGGTGTTAGTGACAAGGCTGATCTTTACTTGAGCCCTGTGCTAATGGAGAATGAGGGCCCAGAAATGACCTCCTCCCATACTTTTGTATTCTAGGAAATATCTTACAGCAAAAAATCATTCTTCCCCATATGACTTTTTTCTAAATTTTATTTATTTGGTTTTGTTTGTTTGTTTGTTTGTTTTTGAGACAAGAGCCTCAAGCTGTCCCTCTGGGTAGAGTGCTATGGCATCACAGCTCACAGCAACCTCCAACTCCTGGGCTCAAGTGAGTCTCCTGCCTCTGCCTCCCGAGTAGCTGGGACCACAGGTGCCCGCCACAACACCCGGCTATTTTTTGGTTGCAGCCGTCATTGTTGTTTGGTGGGCCCGGGCTGGATTCAAACCCGCCACCTTGGGTGTACGTGGCTGGCACCTTAGCCACTTGAGCCACAGGCTCTATTGACTCTGTCAATAGACAGAGTCTCATTCTATCACGTTGGGTAGAGTGCCACAGTGTCATATCTCACGCCAGTCTAGTTTTTTTTAGTAGAGATGGGGTCTGAAAGTCCTAAGCTCAGATGATCCACCAGCCTCATCCTCCCATAGTGCTATGATTACAGGTGTGGGCCACCACACTGGACCCCCATATGACTTCAGTAAGACTTTCAGTGACCTCCTTATTTACCTATGATAAAAGCACACATAGACCGTTTAAATTCCCGTTCTTTGTCTAATAAGTGATTAGCTGAACTGTTTGTCCCTACTGGGCAATCTGGAACAAATGCCTGCTAACTGAACTAGTTAGTCTCCTCTTCTTCCTCCAGGTTCTTGAACTTGGACCATCTTTAAGCATTGGAACTAGGAACAAACCTTCCTTAATGGCCCCTGCTGAGACACAGAGGAAACATTCCCTGACCACCAGCTGGATAACTCCACCCTCTCTTCCCAATACCCCTCACCTGCTTTGTTCTAGCATTTTTTTTCCTTTTTTCTTCCTTTTCTTTTCTTTCCTTTTTAATTTTCTTTTTTAGAAGACAGCATCTTTTCTACCTGACCTTTGAGAGGTTTGCAGATGTTATAGTCTGTTATCAGAGCATTCTCTTTATAATAATAGCTGCCCTCGTCCTACTGCAATAATCTTTTTGAATAGTTTCTATTTACCTCAGTTCAGATTTGTTTTTTTATTTGATCCTGGCCAGGCAAAACTATAGATGTCTACTACAACACACTATTATCTAGTCTGCTGGGGTCTGAGGGGGTAAAAATGGATTATACCCTCCCTTTCACTCTCAGTTTTGACTCATTTGAGAAGCAGAACCAGGAATAGGGCAGTTCAAAATGTCAATCTTTTTTTTTTTTTTTTTTTTTTTTTTGAGACAGGGCCTCAAGCTATCCCCCTGGGCAGAGTGCCGTGGCATTACAGCTCACAGCAACCTCCAACTCCTGGGCTCAAGCGAGTCTCCTGCCTCTGCCTCCCAAGTAGCTGGGACCACAGGTGCCCGCCACAACGCCCGGCTATTTTTTGGTTGCAGCCGTCATTGTTGTTTGGCGGGTCCGGGCAGGGGATTCGAACCCGCCACCTTAGGTGTATGTGGCTGGCGCCTTAGCCGGTTGAGCTATAGGCGCCGAGCCCAAAATGTCAATCTTAAAAAGGAAGGAAGTTCTGACACATGCCACAACAAGGATGAATCTTGAAGTCATTATGCCAAGTGAAATGAGCCAGTCACAAAAAAGACAAATACTGGCTGGGTATGGTGGCTTATACCTATAATCCTAGCACTCTGAGAGGTTGAGGTAGGTAGATTGCCTGAGCTCAGGAGTTCGAGACTAGCCTGAGCAAGAGTGAGACATTATCTCTTAAAAAAATAGCCACGCGTTGTGGTGGGGCATCTGTAGTCCCAGATACTCGAGAGGTTGAGGCAAGAGAATCGCTTGAGTACAAGAGTTTGAGTATGCCGTGAACTATGATGCCATGACACTCTACCCAGGGCAACAGAGTAAGATTCTGTCTAAAAAAAATGCATATTGTAACCTACATGAGATACCTAGAGTAGTCAAATTCTTTTTTTTTTTTTATTTTTTAAAGACAGATCCTCCAGCTGTCGCCCTGGGTAGAGTGCTGTGGCATCACAGCTCACAGCAACCTCCAACTCCTGGGCTCAAGCTATTCTCCTGCCTCAGCCTCCCAAGTAGTTGGGACTACAAGCACCCACCACCACGCCCGGCTAGTTTTTTGTTATAGTTGTCACTGTTGTTTGGCAGGCCCAGCTGGGTTTGAACCTGCCACTCTGATGTATGTGGCTGGCGCCCTAGCCGCTGAGCCACAGGCACCAAGCCAAAAGACAATTTTTTAAAAAATGTTAGCATCATTGCTAATAAAGCTGGTTGGAGAATGTGGCATGGTCTGTGGCCAAATGGGCTTATTAACACTCACTTCCCTGAACTGAAACAAACTTCTTCAAATTTCACTCCTTGCAAGGCAGGGCTCACTCTAGTAAGTGTATCACAAAGTAAGGTCAGGCTACTAGGAAAGAAAGAAGGGCTGAGTCATACATTAGCAGTTCTTTCTGTCAATCTTATCAATGAAATTGTGCTCTTCCAAGGAGAGTGAGAGGTAGTGAGAAGACTGAGTGCCCTGAGGCTGTCCCTCCTGGGGAATAGACGGAGCTTAGAGAATAAGCACGGACCCCTAACCAGCCTGCCAAAAGAAAAACATACTAAGAGTATAGACTTAGAAGGACTTCTATTCACATTACAGCTAGGATAACAGGATTTGGAGTGATCTTTCTTTTTTCCAAATTAAAACAAATATTGTTATGACTTTTTCAAATATAATTTTGTTATAACATTGGAAGTATGACATTTATAATAATTTAATGCACTCAGTTTATTACGTAGCTAAAAGAGGAAAAGAGAGGATTATTATTAATGTCTGATTCAAATTTTATAATTATCCCATTTTCTGGCTTTTTTTTCATGTAAGGGTCATTAATATTACCAGTGAAGCTGAACAGTTACAAAATGCTTTTAATTGATATTAATACCAAACAAGAGGAGACTTTTCCATAGTAAAACATGCATCTGATTTACATGTTTTCATTTGATAAAGGAAAATAGCTTCTCAGGCACAACTTCAAGGTCAGACACAGGTCGATTAAATAGTATATTTGACAGGATATGTATTTCTTCAAAATGTATAATTTAATTCACTATAGTACTAGAGACCTCCCTGCAGTGAGTAGGGCGCCGGCCCCATATACGAGGGTGGTGGGTTCAAACCCGGTCCTGGTTGAACTGCTACAACAACAAAAAAATAGCCAGGCATTGTGGTGGGCACCTATAGTCCCAGCTACTCCAGAGGCCGAGGCAAGAGAATCCCCTAAGCCCAGGAGTTGGAGGTTGCTCTGAGCTGTGTGACACCAGGACACTCTACTGAGGGCGATAAAGTGAGACTCTGTCTCTCCAAAAAAAAAAAGAAGGTAAGGCAGATTTCATTTTGCTAGGTTATCAGATGAGAAAAAAGAATCGCACTGTGTTAATTATGAGCTTCAAATCACATATCCAAGGAATAAAATAGCTGAAGGTAAAGTGCTATTCACTTTTCTTTGTGCTTTTCAAAGACAGCATGTTTAAATATACCCTTTTGTCTCTCTCATCTAGTTTGTGATGAAAGGTTATCTTGGGCAGTGCCTATGGTTCAAAGGAGTGGGGACCCGGCCCCATATGCTGGAGGTGGTGGGTTCAAACCCAGCCCTGGCCAAAAACTGCAAAAAAAAGAAAGGTTATCTTAAAAAGTTATTTGCAGTTAAATTTTGAAAAGAAAAATTTATTTACATTAAACATAAATTATATTTCAATTTCAAAAATTCTTAAAATTGTAAAACAGGGTGGCATCTGTGGCTCAGTGGGTAGGGCACCAGCCTCATATACCAAGGGTGGCACGTTCAAATCTGACCCTGGCCAAATTG
>NW_003852412.1:2163645-2167992 GCF_000181295.1 Otolemur garnettii | reverse complement strand
GCCTGTAGTCCCAGCTACTTGGGAGGCTGAGGCAAGAGAATCGCCTAAGCCCAAGAGCTGGAGGTTGCTGTGAGCTGTGATGGTATAGCACTCTACTGAGAGTGACAAAGTTGAAACTCTATCTCTAAAAAAAAAATTGGGAAAAAAATTCTCTGTGGAAACTTCAGATGAATGAGTACATTCAAAGTAGGTTATAGTATGACACTTTGGACTGTACAGAGTAAAATATTTTACATCCTTAAAAAAATAAATAGGATAGATACTGTTACATCTATATATATATATCCTCTATCAGCCCAAAGCACATTTGGTTTGAATAATTTCTACATCCTCAGAGACATTCTCTCTCTAAGGAATCAATCCATTTAGGAAATTACGTCCTAGAACGTGTACTAAAATATGAAGAGGTCTTATCTATCACATTTGCTTTGAGAGGAAAATGGTGTGCTTTAGATAAAACGTTACAGTGACCAAAATACCTCCCATCTGTCAAATTTATATTCCTCTCATTTAGTTTCACATCATGCACTTTGGCAGGATCCATAGGGGAAAAGCAGACAAGAACCTATTTTTACCATTGTTGAAAGCATGCCAATTTGGCAAGGGTAAGGAGCGACGGGCACTCTCATACACAGAGTATAAATTGGTTCAGCTTTTCTGGAAAGTAATTTGGCAATATACAGGATATCAAAATTTTAAATATGCATATCCTTTGGCCCAGAAAATCAATTTCTGGGAATTTATCCCGGTGAAGGAATTGGACAAACACGCAAAGATATACATAAAGGACTTTCATGAAGCACTAATTACAATAAGGATAAGGTAAAAATACCTAAATATTGGGCAGCGCCTGTGGCTCAAAGGAGTAGGGTGCCAGTCCCATATACTGGAGGTGACAGGTTCAAACCCAGCCCCGCCAAAAACTGCAAAAATCCCCCACAAAAAACCTAAATATCACTAGGGGACTGATTAAATACATTATAGTATATACATGTATCTGTTCAGTGAAGTACTTTGTACTGCATTAAAACAATTATGCAGGCGGGTATGGTGGCACCTTTAATCCTAGCACTCTAGGAGGTAAAGGCAGGTGGGTTTTTTTGTTTGTTTGTTTTGTGAGACAGAGCCTCAAGCTGTCCCCCTGGGTAGAGTGCTATGGCATCACAGCTCACAGCAACCTCCAACTCCTGGGCTCAAGCGAGTCTCCTGCCTCAGCCTCCCAAGTAGCTGGGGCCACAGGTGCCCGTGACAACACCCAGCTATTTTTTGGTTGCAGCCATCATTGTTATTTGGAGGGCCTGGGCTGGATTCGAACCCGCCAGCTCAGGTGTATGTGGCTGGCACCTTAGCCGCTTGAGCCACAGGCACCGAGCCAAGGCAGGTGGTTCGTTGAACTCAGAAACCAGCCTAACCAATAGCAAGACTCCCATCTCTACTAAAAATAAAAAAAATTGAGCCAGGTGCTGTGGCTCATGCCCATAATCCTAGCACTCTGGGAGGCCCAGGTGGGTGGATTGCCTGAGCTCACAGGTTTGAGACCAGCCTGAGCCAGAGTGAGTGGGTTGTTGTACCAAATAACTGGGTGTTGTGGTGGGTGCCTGTAGTCCCAACTATTTGGGAGGCTGAGGCAAGAGAATTGCTTAAGCCCAAGAGCTTGAGGTTGCTGTGAACTGTGATGCCACAGCACTCTACCGAGGGTGACATAGTGAGACTCTGTCTCAAAATAAATAAATAAATAAATAAATAAAGGCAAGACAGGGTTGCTGTGAGCTATGATGCCACAGCATTCTACTCAGTGTGCCTCAAAAAATTAAATTAAATTTAAAAATAAATAAAATAAAATAAAAATAAATCATGTACATTTGTGTTTCTTGCTAAGGGAAGGATTTAAAATATCATCTATACTCTGGGTTATGAAAAATTTTCTACATGCATAGGAAAAACCCTGGAAAGATATACAATAAAATAAGGTGATTATGACTGCCTTCTAGGTTTTCAAATGATTTTTTTTCCTCTTTATTCCTTTTATTATTTTATTTATTTATTTGTTTATTTATTTTGAGACAGAGTCTCACCATGTTGCCCTCAGTAGAGTGCCCATCAAACTCTTGGGCTTAAGCGACTCTCTTGCCTCAGTCTCCCGTGTAGCTGGGACTACAGGTGCCTGCCACAATGCCTAGCTATTTTCTTGTTGCAGTTGTCATTGTTGGCCAGGCATGGTGTCTCATGCCTGCAATACTAGCTGCTCTGGGAGGCAAAGGTGGGTGGATTACCTGAGCTCAGAGGTTCGAGACCAGCCTGAGCCGGAGTGAGCCAGAGTGAGACCTCATCTCTACCATAAAAAGCCAGGTGTCGTGGCGGGTGCCTATAGTCCCAGCTACTTGGGAGGCTAAGAATAAGAGAATAGCTAAAGGAAGGAAAGAAAAAAAAAAAGAAAATTAAAAGAAACTTCAAACTAAGATGATTGAAAGCCAATTGAAAGCAAAATTTAAAAAAATAATAAAATAAAAAAGCAGTTGTCATGTTATTTTTAGCTGGCCTAGGCTGGGTTTGAACCCGCCAGCCTTAGTGAATGTGGCCAGCACCCTACCCACTGAGCTATGGGCATCGCCCCTTTTATGTTTTTTGAAACTATTCCATCAGCATATATCAGTTGTTTAATCATAAAATATGTGTTGTAGTAGCCAGCTTGGGCTGCCATAACAAAATACTCCAGGTTGGGTGGCTTTAATAACTTATTTCTCACATTTCTGGAGGCCGGGAAGTCCACAATCAAGGTACCAGCTAATTCAGTTCCTGGTGAGGCCTTTCTTCCAGGCTTCCAGATAGCCTCCTTCTCACATATCCTCAAATAGCCATGGCAGAGGGATTGAGCTCTGGTGTCCCTGCCTCTTCTTATAAGGACATCAGCCTTAATGGATTAAGGTCTGACCCATATGACCTCATTTAACCTTTATCATCTTCTTATAGACTCTAGCTCTAAATATAGTCACTTTGGAGGTTAAGGCTTCAACATACGAATTTAGTGGGGGTAGAGTGGTCATAGGATATTCACTCTACCTAACAAATGCAAATGTTGTAGCCTAAATGTTTGTACCCTTACATTAATCCGGGTGGCGCCTGTGGCTCCAAGAAGTAAGGTGCTGGCCCCATATGCAGGAGGTGGTGGGTTCAAAACCAGCCCTGGCCAAAAACTTCAAAAAAGAGAAAAAAAGACAAAATAAGAATATTCAGGGGCAGCACCTGTGGCTCAGTGAGTAGGGCGCTGGCCTCATATACCCAAGGTGGTGGGTTCCAAGCCAGCCCTGGCCAAACTGCAACAACAACAACAAAATAGCTGGGGATTGTGGCGGTCACCTGTAGTCCCAGCTACTCAGGAAGCTGAGGCAAGAGAATTGCCTAAGCCCAAGAGCTGGAGGTTGCCATGAGCTGTGAAGCCATAGCACTCTACTGAGGGTGACAAAGTAAGACTCTGTCTCTAAAAAAAAAAAAAAGACTATTTAGTTCATGGGCTTTGCCCATAGCTCAGTGGGTAGGGCACTGGCCACATACACCAAGGCTGGCGGGTTTAAAACAGGCCCAGGCCAGCTAAACAACGACAACTGCAACAAAAAAATAGCTGGGAGTTGTGGCTGGCGCCTGTAGTCCCAGCTACTTGGGAGGCTGAGGCAAGAGAACTTAAGCCAAAGAGTTAGAGGTTGCTGTGAGCTGTGATGTTACAGCACTCTTACTGAGGGTGACATAGTGAGATTCTATCTCAAAAAAAAAAAAAAGGCTCAGTGCCTGTGGCTCAAGCGGCTAAGGCTCCAGCTACATACACCTGAGCTGTTTGAATCCAGACCCGGCTTGCCAAACAACAATGACAGCTGCAACCAAAAAATAGCCAGCTATTGCAGCAGGCACCTGTAGTCCCAACTTGGGAGGAGGAGGTAGGAGAATCTCTTGAGCCAAGAAGTTGGAGGTTGCTGTGAGCTATGATGCTACAGCATTCTACCCAAGGTGACAGTTTGAGGGTCTGTCTCAAAAAAAGAATATTCAGTCTGTAACACATGTCTTCTGGCTTGAAAAATTTAAGATATTCCAACTTGGCTCGGCGCCTATAGCTCAACCGGCTGAGGCGCCAGCCACGTACACCTAAGGTGGCGGGTTCGAATCCCCAGCCCGGACCCGCCAAAACAACAATGATGGCTGCAACCAAAAAAAATGGCCGGGCGTTGTGGCGGGCGCCTGTGATCCCAGCTACTTGGGAGGTAGAGGCAGGAGACTCGCTTGAGCCCAGGAGTTGGAGGTTGCTGTGAGCTGTAATGCCATAGCACTCTACCCAGGGGGACAGCTTGAGGCTCTGTC
>NW_003852412.1:2159492-2162732 GCF_000181295.1 Otolemur garnettii | reverse complement strand
GGCTCACTCCTATAATCCTAGCACTCTGGGAGGCCAACGCAGTGGATTGCTTGAGCTCAGGAGTTTGAGAACAGCCTGAACAAGAGCTAGACCCTGTCAATAAAAATAGGTGAATGTTGTGGCAGGCGCCGGTAGTCTCAGCTACTTGGAAGGCGGAGGCAAGAGAATCACTTAAGCCCAAGAGTTTGAGGTGGCTGTGAGCTGTGACACCACAGCACTCTATCCAGGGTGACAAAGTGACACTCAGACTCAAAAAAACCTCACTCAAAAAACCCCCAAAATAAAAAACAAAACAAAACAGAAAATGACAAGTGTTGACAAGGATGTGGGGAAATTGGAACCGTTGTGCATTGCTGTTTGAGAGTGTAAAATGGCATAGCTGCTACAGAAGACCATATGGCAGTTTCTAAAAAAATTAAACATAGAATTACCAAATGTCATCAACTTTATTCATCTACTTGACTGGGCCACAGGGTGCTCAAATATTTGATTAAACATTATTCTAGGTGTGCCTGTGAGGTAGTTTCAGAATGAGATCAGCATTTGAATTAATAGACCTCAGTCTCCCGATTACCTTCCCATTGTGAGTGGGCTTATCCAACCCACTGATGGACAGAACAGAAGGCTGAGTAAGGAAAGTTTCACTTTCTCTGCCTGACAGTTCTCTCCTGCCTTTGGACTCGAACTTCAAGTGGAAGCTAAATCATCACTACTCCTGGTTCTTAGGCCTTTAGACTCAAACTGGAACTATATCATTAGCTCTCTTATTTCTCCAACTTAATGACTGTGGATCTTGGGAATTCCACTTCTGGGTATATACACAAAAGAATTGAAAGCAGAGACTTAGATATTTGCACACCCGTGTTTGTTAGCAGCCTTATTCACAGTAGCCAAAAGGTAGAAACAACCCAAATGGTCATTGATGGATGAATAAGTTTTTAAAATGTGGTATGAGTGTGTTTGTGAGTGTGTGGGTATTATATACTATATAAGACAGTATTACCCAACCTTAAAAGGGAAGGGAATTCTGACATGCGCTATAATATGGATGGACCCGGAAGACCCAGGTGCTAAGTGAGAAAAACCAGACACAAAGGACAAAACCTGTATGACTCCTCTCAGATGGGCACATAGAGTAGTCAAATCCATAGAGACAGAAAGTAGAATTGTGGTTTCCAGGGCAGGGAGAGAAGTGAGGGAGGAACAGGGACTTTTGTAAAGGGTATAGAGTTTCAGTTTTTTGAGATGAAAAGATTTCTGGAGATGGATGGTAGTGATGGTTACATAGATATTTAATGCCACTGAACTGTATATTTAAAGGGGGTTAAAATGGTAAATTTTAGGTCACAGAGTATCTTACCACAATTAAAAAGTTTGTTTTCTAAATAGAGGCAGTTATTTCTATGTTAACTAAGGAAGGATCTACTTCTTGTCAGAAAATTATCTATAGACTTTAGAACACAAAAAATCTATATTCATCCCAGTTCATATTCCCTTACTCATAGTTGGGCCTACATTGGAACACATTCGTGACATTAATCCATGTTAACAAGGATTAATTCCTATCCTCTCTACCCAATTAGGTTTATTCATATGTGACCTTTATTTCTCCAGATCATACCAGGTACCTGATAACGTGAAGGGACTGAGCAGGCACACAACAACCTCAGCTGATGGCTGAGGAAAGTATTAGCTGAGGAACATATTCCCTTCTCTTCAATCTTAAGGCAAATTTCTATCCTTGGGGGGGACTTTATCCTCAGCATTGGGAGCAGCTTTCGACTCTCCTGATGGGAGAACTTTATTCTCAGTCTCAAGGCTACCTTTGCTGTTTGTAGTGACCACAGTAAAACTAAAGTGGGCAAATGGTACTTGGGTTGGGACTTAGGTTAAGATGCAGAGGTACTGACCTTAAGATGGCCTGGTTACTACAGACCCGGGGAGGAGGGGCTTCAGACTTTGCTCATCAAGCCTGCACCTGAGTCTCAAGCAGCACCTGAGTCTGTGTATAAGATTCTACGACAGCACCCAGAACCTGAAAACCTACCTTAGCATCTTCATTCTTTGGCAATTTCTCCTCCACCACCAAGAGAAAAATAAAACAAAATCAAACGCTGTTCCAGTTCCTTTTCATTACTTAAAGCTCCATTCTTGCTTAGTTAAAATCACTTTCTCTTCTGGAAAGAGAAAGGAAGGGAAGCCTTTCTGTGATTATATACACAGGAGGCCCTCACTTTGTACTGGCCACATTGTTACCAGTTAGCCCAGGGCCTGTTGCCTCTGGAGTTTAGGAGAACCTGGTGCAAACAAGACTTCTGATTGGCTGCCTGTAACAACTCCTTCCTTCTGTGAATGGGCATCTCAAAACTACTTTGACTTTCAAGGCTAGAATACACAGGGATCATATGGCATAATCATACATATAATCATAGCTAACTTCAGGCTTTAGTTCCTGGGCTCAAGCGATCCCCCTGCCTCAGTCTTCCAAGTAGCTGGGACTATAGTGTGCCTCACTACACCCGGCCAAATTTTCTTTTCTTTTCTTTTCTTTCTTTTTTTTTGGTAGAGAGAGGGGTCTCACTATATGGCCCAACCTGGTCATGAACTCCTAGCCTCAAATGTTCCTCTGGTCTTGGCCTCCCAAAGTGCTGGGATTACAGGAGTGAGCCACTGGACCTGGACACACTGAATATTTTCAAGCTTAGCTTTGAAAGACAACTACTCCAATTGCTTCAGTATTTGGATCAAATTCAAGAGCATTTAAGTGATCTGGCCAAGAATACAAACATTCTGTTTTAAGACATTTATGCTCTATACTAAAAAAAAAAAAAAAAAAAAAGGAAGAAGAAAGAAAAACAAGAATACAAACATTCTCTGTAGAAATTACCAATAACTCTAGGAATAATTAAGAGTCTCTCTTCTTGTGGTTTGTTTTCAATCAACACTTTAAGTACTTTCATCACGGGAGAAGTAAAGAGAGAAAAGGACTCTCAAATTAGTCATTATGATAGTTTTTCACAGCTTAGATGTAAGTATTTTTGGTGAAAGAAGTTGAAATTTATTATTAAAATGATTAAGTTTTTAAAACTCTGTATCTGCTCAATAATCTCCCATTCTTATGATATTTAACAGTTTATAGAACTTAGCATATATGGCAATTACTTGCACAGATAGAATGGTTAAGAACTATACGTAATATAGCAAAACAGCTAGTTGAAAAGTGAATTTTTTTTTTTTTTT
>NW_003852412.1:2154552-2158310 GCF_000181295.1 Otolemur garnettii | reverse complement strand
CAGAGCACTCTACCCAGGGGGACAGCTTGAGGCTCTGTCTCAAAAAAAAAAAAAAAAGAAAAGGTCCATGGCTGAGTCGCTCATAGTTAATTGGAATAGGTTTCTCTAGCCATTTTTTATAGTCTATGTCGTGATCAGGAAGCATGATACCTTGCTGGTGGATAGATACATGGAGTGGGTAAGATGGGGCAGGTTTAAGATTTGCTCATTAAGGTTGGACAGAAAAGTGGACCTTGTTGACAAGGATGATTCCAGAAGCCTAGCCAGCTGGCACAAGCAGAGCTACTTATTGTTAGCACAGTGGTACTCATGGAACAAGAAAAGATTTCTCTAGATCAAGATTCAATATAAAAGTAAAAAGTTTTTACCTTCTTACCTTCTTAGAAAGAAAGAGGGAGTAAGGGAGTGAAAGAGAGTGGGGAAGGAAAAAAAAAGAGAACAGGGAGGTGACATCGATCCCAAAGAAAGAAAGAAAGGATGTCCACAGGTAGGGCCAAATGGCTAGCTAATTTTAATTGGGTGCGGGGCAGGGGGAAGGGGGAGAGAGAAAAAAAATTACTTGCAGCCAAATTCACAGGATACTGTGACTACTGTATTTGCTTTTCCTCCGCAGGATGATAAGCAGCTGTCTTTGGTAGCTGAGACAGACTTTTCACAGCAGTTTCTGATCATGTTATTGATTCTGCCCTGATTCTGCCCTGAGATATAGTCTGGGGCAAGATTTGAGGCCTGGAGTTTGTCCCCTGTTGTCATTCAGGAGCTTTTCTGGAACCACTTGAGGATATGGGAAAAAATTCTAAAAGGCTGATTTAGTCAATAAGTCTAGTGATTGGAACACAATTTACGTTTCCTTTATGTCTGCTGGACTTCTCTGTGGTTTGTGAAAACAGAACTCCACAGGGTGCCTGCTAGCAAGAGAAAGAAAAAGAGCAGAGAGCTTGATTTTTTTTTTTTTTTTTTTTTGCCCTTACTGAGGAACTATGAGTTAATAATTTTTTTGTTATTTTGCTATCAAGACCAACCATCCTGTCACCCATGAAGTGTCCAAAGAACACACTTATTTCAATTCTAGAAGTGATAATAACCACTGGGTTTGCAATAAAGCAGGCTAGGCATGAGAGTAGGAATTCAGATGGAGCTAGCTCACTAGCTCCACACCAAATGAAAGGGTGAAATGTGGGACAGGGGCTAGAGGGGGTAGGGCAGGGCTTACATCTGGGATAATTTGGGTATAGAGATCAGGAAAAAGCCCACTCCATCATAGGCAGGGAGAGGGAAGAGATAATAACAGATTTCTTTTCTTTTTTATTTATTTATTTTTTTGAGGGGTACAATGTTGTGGCATCATCAGAGCACAACTCAAACTCTTGGGCTCAAGCGAACCTCTTACCTTAGTTTTCTATTTTTAGTAGAGACGAGGTCTCAGTCTTGCTCAGGGTGGTCTTGAACTCCTGAGCTCAAGCAGTCCACTTGCCTGGGCCTCCCACAGTGCTAGGATCACAGGCATCAACTACTGTGTCAGGGCCCAACTGATCTATTTTCAGTCAGCATTCAGGACTCATCCCTGCAGATACCCTAAGTCTAATTAACAATGTGAATGCCTGGGGACTAATTAGCTCTAGGAGTTATCATCAGGACACTAATACTTGGAAGAACTCAGGTTTATTTAGCACTTCTGGGTGCTTTTCATATCATACACAGACACACACAAAGAGAGGAGAGAGATTTATTAGGAGGAATTAATCGTGTGATAGTGGGGGCGAGGCAGGCGCGTATGAAATACACAGGGCAGGCCACCAGAAAGGGCAGGCTGGAGACTCTTAGGCAGGAGCTGACATTGCAGTCCAGGGCACAATTTCTTCTTCCTCAGGAAAACCTCAATTCTGTTTTTAAGGCTTTCCAAATGACTGGATCTGGCCCGCCCAAGTATCCAGTTAACTTTCCTTAAGTCAATCTGGTTGTAGACGTTTATCCCATCTACAAAATACCCTCACAGCAATACCTTAGTATTTAAGCACTTAATATGGGTTAGGCACAGTTCTGGGTGCCAGGTTATAGTACGAAATAAAACAAAAAATAGCTGCCATTTTGTAGAGAGAAGTAGAAAGTAAACAAAATACATAACCCGGGTGTTGTGGCGGGTGCCTGAAATATGTGGTAGGTATAGTGATAAGTTTGATAATAAAAATAGTGGGAAGTGCTTAGGGAGAAGCAGAGTGGAGGTGGGGTGCATGTTGCTGTTTTCAATTAAGTAGTCCAGATCACATTATTGGTAAGATGATATTTAAGCAAAGATCTCATAGGAGTGAGGACATGAGCAATGTAGGCATTAGGGCAGGAATGTTCCAGGTAGAGAAAACACAGATGCAGTGGCCCCATGATGGGTGCTGCTGGAATGTTTGAGAAACAGCAGAATCCAGAGTGGCTGGAGTGAAGCGTCAGAGAAGGAAAGCCGAAAAAAGTAAGAGGGAAGGTGTCCAGGTAGGATAAGGTCTTGTAGTCCACTGAGAAACCTAGACTTTTAATCCAAATATAATAGGGAGCTATTGCAGGGTTCAGAGAAGAGTAGTGATATTTGACATGTTTAAAAAGATCATTGGATGCAGTGCTGGGAACTGGCTATAGGAGCCAAGTGCAGAATTAATGTAAGGTGCCTGATACATAGTAGATATTTAATAAATTTCAGTTATTTGTAGGGAATTGATTCCTTAGTACCAATAAGACTGTGACATTTTAAATTGGGCATGGTGGCTCACACCTGTAATCCTAGCACTTTGAGAGGCCCAGGAGGGTGGATTGCTTGAGCTTAGGAGTTCAAGACCAGCCTGAGCAAGAGCAAGACCCTGTCTCTACTAAAAATAGAAAAACTAGCCAGGCATTGTGACGGGCGCCTGTAGTCCTAGCTACTCAGGAGGCGGAGGCAAGAGAACTGCTTGAGCCCAAAGAGTTTGAGGTTGCTGTTGAGCTATTATGACGCCATGATACTCTATCCAGGGTGATAGTGAATCTGTCTCTAAACTCCCCCCTCCCCAAACAAACTAGTTTGAAGTTTTTTTTTTCTTTTGTTTTCTTTCTTTCTTTTTTATGGAGACAGAGTCTCACTTTGTGGCCCTCAGTAGGAATCATAGCTCACAGCAACTTCCACCAACCCTTGGTCCCTGGGTTTAAGTGATTCTCTAGCCTCAGCCTCCCAAGTAGCAGGGATTACAGGTGCCTGCCAGAATGCCCGGCTATTTTTTGGTAGAGACGGGGTCTCACTCTGGCTCATGCTGATCTCGAACCTCTGAGCTCAGGGCAATCCACCTGCCTCGGCCTCCTAGGGTGCTAGGATTATAAGCATGAGCCACCACGCCTGGCCACAACTATGACCTTTTTATTTCCTTATTTATATGTAGCTCAAATACAGATTCATTCCTTCACTCAACAAATATTTAAGGAGCATGACTATAAGTGCTGAGGAATATAGGTTGGCTTAAAAAGATAAGACTGCTGCAAATTCATAGAAACAGAAAGTACAATGGCAGTTCCCAGGGACCAGAGGGAGAAGGAAAAGCAAAGTTGTTTAATCAGTATAGAGTTTCAGTTTTATAAAGTGAAAAAGTTCTGGAAATGTGTTGTGTAATAATGTGAGTATAGTCTGAGTGCCCTGGCTCACGCCTATAGTCCTAGCACTCTGGGAGGCTAAGGCGGATTGAGGCTGGTGGCTAAGGTGGATTGCTTGAGCTCACGAGTTTGAGACCAGCCTGAGCAAAAGTGAG
>NW_003852412.1:2147673-2153207 GCF_000181295.1 Otolemur garnettii | reverse complement strand
GGTTGCTGTGAGCTGTAATGCCACGGCACTCTGCCCAGGGGGACAGCTTGAGGCTCTGTCTCAAAAAAAAAAAAAAAAAAAAAAAAAAGAATAACATTGAGGCTGGATGTGGTGGCTCATGCCTGTAATCCTGGCACTCTGGGAGGCTGAGGCAGGTGGATCACCAGAGCTCAGGAGTTTGAGACCAGCCTGAGGAAGAGTGAGACCTCTGTCTCTACTAAAAATAGAAAAACTAGCAGAGCCTTGTGGTGGCTGCCTTTAGTCTCAGCTACTTGGGAGGCTGAGGCAAGAGGATTGCTTGAGCCCAAGAGTTTGAGGTTGCTGTGGGTTACAACAGGGTAAGACTCTGTCTCAAAAAAACAATAAGACCAATTTCACCTGGAGTACATTGATGCCACTACTGAGTGATGTCACTTTTCACATTTTGAAGCACCAGTGTATTTTTCTTTCTTTCTTTCTTTCTTTTTTTTTTTTTGGTTGGGCCTGGGTTTGAATCCTCCACCTTCAGCATATGGGGCCAGCGCCCTACCCTTTTTAGCCACAGGCACCGTCCAGCCAGTGTGTTTTTCTATAGCGTCTACCTATGAGATTCAGCTGTACTTGGATATGCTTCCAGCAAGCTCCCTGGAGAATTTTCCTCTGTTTGGAAAGAAGCTACGTCAGTAAATGAAAATTTACACCCTATTGACCTAGGAAATGCAGCGACAACACAATAAACAAACATGAGATCATATTTCCATTTTGGTTGATGACCCGGGGAACATTTAATCCTGAGCAGAGAGAGAGACAAGAGGAAATAAAATGCATGCTGACTGTGACTGTTTTGCAGTTTGCTTTGCAGAATCCAGTTGTGAAAGGAACAAGCATGTATTTCTTTTGCTTTCCACACTTACCTTTTATGTGTCTGAGCATCAAAAGAGGTGCTCCACTTAAAAGTATTTTCTTTGTGTGACAAAAGTGGTTTAAGTGAGAATGTGTATCTGAGGGTGGAGGGAGAGGGTGAGACTTGTGGGAACAAAGAAATTTTCAAGATAACAATCATGATAAAAATGATAATTTCCAAGGTTGAAGACAGAAGCCTCTGACTGGAGAGAGTCATGTTGTTCATAGGTCCCTAGAGGGCTACACAATTTGTCTTTTCGATGATTGATTAGGTTGTTTAAAAATGTTACAAACTGTTGTCAAATTTGTCCAACAGCCCCCTTTACTTCTCCCTCTAGGGTCTCAAAATGACAGGTAGGCTTTTCTGACTTGTACAGTGAAGAATGAACTTTGGGAACATTTCATTAAAACATGATTACAGGCTTGGCGCCTGTGGCTCAAGCGGCTAAGGCGCCAGCCACAGACACCTAAGGTGGTGGGTTCGAATCCCCAGCCCGGGCCCGCCAAACAACAATGATGGCTGCAACCAAAAAATGGCCAGGCGTTGTGGCGGGCGCCTGTAGTCCCAGCTACTTGGGAGGCTGAGGCAGGAGACTCGCTTGAGCCCAGGAGTTGGAGGTTGCTGTGGGCTGTAATGCCACGGCACTCTACCCAGGGGGACAGCTTGAGGCTCCGACTCAAAAAAAAACAAAAAAAAAACCAAAAAAAAAACATGATTACAAAAGGTTTTATATAGACAGGGAGAAATAAGAAAGCTTTTAGAAGTTTTCTTCTAACACATACTTTTTATTATTCATGATTAACAAGTATTGAAAATTCTTTGGAGGTGGAAAGACATTTTCTTATAGTATCTTTGAAAAGGAAAACTTCTCCTACTCACCTTGAATTACAAAATAACTTTTTTTTTTTTTTGAGACAGAGTCTTGCTCTGTTGCCCTGGGTAGGTTACCCTGGCATCATCATAGCTCATGGCAACTTCAAACTCTTGAACTTGAATAATCCTCTTGACTCAGCGTCCCATGTAGCTAGGACTACAGGTGCCCACCGCAACATCCAGCTAGGTTTTCTATTTTTAGTAGAGATGGGGTTCTTGTTCAGGCTGGTCTTGAATTCTGAGCTCAGATGATCCACCTGCCTTAGCCTCTCAGAACCCTAGGATTACAGGCACGAGCCACCATGCCATCCTTACAGAGTAATTATTAATCAAGCAGATCTTTGAAACTGAACATTTTCTTCTCTTGAATATTTGTGCCCCCCTTAGATTCCAGTAATTGCCCCGATCACAGCCAGCACTTGTCTGCTGTCAAGTTCTCAGCCCTCCATTCTACCTCTTCCTTTCCAGAATTTACCTTCTGCTAGGCACACTGGCACTTCAGCCACCACACCAACCCTTGTCATTGCCATCTCAAATACCATAAAACCCCAGTGTTCCTTAAGTGGCTTTTCTGTCTTACTGTCTTCTGGCTACTAGATCTATAGCTGCCCAGTCAGTGACCTTAACCTGGAAAAAAGTTATCATGTTTAGGGAGGGAGAAGTGCATCCCGGGCACATAATTCACTTTCTAATGTAGTGACTTCATTTCTGTTCTCCCAGAGGAATGCAGCAGGCGTACTGACATTTTGTCCACTGGCATCAGAGCAAACACTGTGTGGCTGTACTAACACGCCCCAGCTGAATTCAGACAGGGTCCTAAGAAACTTATTAGGTAGCAGAACTAATCAGGTATTTGTAGGCTTAAACACAAATACACACCACCCTTATAAAACAAGTTGGCTTTAACTAGCTTCCCCCGAATCCCCTTAACTTGAACTTCAGTAAGTAATAGTCAGCCAGGTAGCAGTCTGGCTTCCCTGGAACATGTTGATAATCCTTAAAATCTGGTTATTGAGTTTTGAAAGAAGCCAAATCTGTCAGAGCTCTTCTATACTCTGCACAGATATTTACTTTTACAAGTGGTTGTATGCAATTTACACTTATCTGAATTCTTCTGTTGTTTTCCTGCTAGGATTTGGAGAGATTTGCCTGGGATCTTCCATTCATGTAACTGGAGTTCTGGGAGAAAGGGCAGGACAGGAAAAGATGCTTCACGTGGCTGGTTAGACCCTAGGATGTAGCTTAGCTGCTAAAACATTAGTGATAGGAAAAAAACCAAAACAGAAGGATGAGCTCTATGAATTTAGAGCGTTCATGTCCTCATTCAGGTAACACCACCATTAAGCTGTTCCTATTTCCCAAAGTAAGGTGGAATTAGGAAAGGAAATGCAATGTTGAATCACCTTCCCAAATGACTTCAAAAAAACTCCTCTGATCAGGATCCCCCCACCCTGCATCCCAAAGGAAGACGTACGCTCGGGGCGATTGAGGGCTCGATAGCTGAAGTGTGAGAAATTTTGCTTTTGCCACCTGATTCCAGTTGGAAATTCACTGGCTATGTTGCTGACTGAACAAAACAGAGGATAATAGCCTCTGGCTGAAGATTTTATAATTGAAGCTGAGACACAGTGGGCCATGTGCATGTTTAGAACAGCGATTGCATTGTGAATTATAACAGAAGTCCCACTTGTCAGTCACACAAATGTTTAAGACCATAGAAATGCATCTGATTTGGAACAGGGATGACAAAATGAATCTTTTGGTTTTCCCCACTTTGCCCTGAATACAAAGGGACTGATGACTGCTTTGTTCTGGGATAAAGTCTTATTAACACATTCCTTTTAGGAGCTATTCAATCATTAAAACAGAAAGAAAATTCCTGCGTGGAATGGCTCCTACCGCTTTTTTCTCATTAAATGTATTATCTCATCAAACATTTTAAACGTTACATGAATAAGTAAAATACAAGAAAATAAAAGATATAGGTCGGATAGACAAAAATAAGGAGTTTTATAAAGCATATGATTATTTAAAGAAATAGAAGGAAATAGGGTGTAAGAGTAAAGTGCTGTCCTCGGCCTTGTCACAAACCCTGGAACTCTGCAGTGTCTTCAGTCTTTCACTGATTTGCTTGGTTTCTATCCCTATATAAGGAATTCACTCATAATAGGCAGTAAAAGATTAAGGGTCTGAGATGCTTTCCCTTTGGCTCTTATAGTAGATGGCAATGAACATCTGGCTATCTCCACAACCTGTTTTTTAGATTAATAGGATGTACCGGCTGGGTACCTGTGGCTCAAGCAGCTAAGGCGTCAGCCACATACACCTGAGCTGGCATCCAGCTCGAATCCAGCCCAGGCCCACCAAACAACGATGGCTGCAACCAAAAAATGGCCGGGAACTGTGGCAAGCGCCTGTAGTCCCAGCTACTTGGGAGGCAGAGGCAAGAGACTCGCTTGAGCCCAGGAGTTGGAGGTTGCTGTGAGCTGTAATGCCACGGCACTCTACCCAGGGTGACAGCTTGAGGTTCTGTCTCAAAAAAAAAAAAAAAAAATTAGGATGTACCAATGTCTCTTGGGCATATAATACTTACCTGGTTATCAGGGATCCTACATTGTTCCCCTAATGGCTATCGATTTACAACCTTTTTTTTTTGGAGACAGAGTCTCATTATGTTGTCCTAGGTAGAGTGCCATGGTGTTACAGCTCTCAGCAACCTCAAACTCTCCGGCTTAGGCAATTCTCTTGCCTTAGCCTCCCAAGTAGCTGGGACCACAGATGCCTGCCATAATGCCCAGCTATTTTTTGTTACAGTTGTCATTGTTTAGCTGGCCTGGGTTGGAACCCACCAGCCTTGGTGCATGTGGCCCGTGCCGTAATCACTGTGCTATGGGTGTCGAGCCAATTTTTAATTTTTTTATTATTAGAGCTAGGGAGACCTTCCCCAGAAAAATGCACATATCCGTGCATATAGAATTTTTTTTTGAGACAGTCTTACTTTGTTGCCCTCAGTAGAATACCATGGTGTTATAGCTCACAGCAACCTCAAACACCTGAGCTCAAGCAATTCTCTTATCTCAGTCTCCTAAGTAGCTGAGACTACAGGCACCCACCACAATGCCCAGCTATTTTTAGAGACAGGTCTCAATCTTGTTTAGGCTGGTCTTGAACTCCTGAGTTCAAGTGATCCAGCCACCTAGGCCTCCCAGAATGCTAGGATTATAGGGGTGAGCCACCGTGTCTAGTCACACAGAAATTTTAAATATGATTTCAGTAGAATCTTAGAATGTGTGCTTTCTCTGCCCCCTAGATCAATGGTTCTCAACCTTCCTACTGCTGTGACCCTTTAATACAGTTCCTCATGTTGTGGTAATTCCCCCAACCATAAAATTATTTTTGAATAGAGGAGGAGTGTCTTGGTTCCTAAGATCATCGGAAATATGTGTTTTCCGATGTGAAAGGGTTGTTTGACACCCAAAGGGGTCGCGAGCCACAGGTTGAGAACCCACTGCCCTAGATTAGAACATTTCTAGAATACATAATCAGAGAGAAATGAATAAATCTTTAGAGACATTCCCCATTCCCAACATTTCTTTTACAAAAATCCATGTTCTTATCATTTACCTCATGTAGAAAGTTTCAGTGCACTAAGGAAAAGGGCTCTTTCATCTGTGTCAGATGGTAGGTAGAAAAAAGAACTTATCCATACAGTTTTAGATTCATTTAAAAATTAGGTATTTTGCAGTTATTGCAGAAAAATGAATCTTTTTTTTTTTTT
>NW_003852412.1:2146568-2147528 GCF_000181295.1 Otolemur garnettii | reverse complement strand
GTTGTTTGGCGGGTCCGGGCTGGGGATTCGAACCCACCACCTCAGGTGTACGTGGCTGGCGCCTTAGCCGGTTGAGCCACAGGCGCCGAGCCAGAAAAATGAATCTTTATAGCAAAAGTTAAAAAAAGATATGTTTATTTAAGAAATGTTTATGAACTATTCATTAACAGTCAAAGACTATGGAAGACAGAGGACAGAAACAGGACTCACAGAGATGCCAACTTGACGGAGTGCATGCATGATCAAGCTGGGTGTTTGAATCAAGTTACTGCCTCTGTGCATGTGTGATGAAGATAGTAGTGGATGGAATGGGCAGTCAACAACTGTAAATTCTGTAAGGGAAAAAATTAAACCTTTACTCATTTTGCAAGAGCCTTTGACTTTGTTGTGGTCATATACAACTCTTAGTCTCCAATCTTCAGTTCCTAGGTTATCCATAAGACTAGTAATTAATGTCAGGATAAGCTCTGACTGAGGATAGATGACGAAAAAGGCAACCTTAAACTATAAACCATATGCCTGCAGTCTGAGGGAGCTGTAGTCCATCAAAATGCCAATTCTAAGATCCAGCATGTGAACCTTTCACCGTAGTGATGTTTTTCCAATGATCATCTTAGAACTGGTGCATCTTAAACTTTGGAGGAAACCTCAAACCTGATTTGGTGCAAATATCTACTCAAGGGAGGAATCTCCTCTGTAATATTTCTGGAAGCTACAGGCTTTTTTTGAATACTTAATAAATGCAGCAATATATTATTTTTAATCAGCAATAATTATTGGAAACTGCTTTCTCATAGTGAGGCCTGCTCATATTTTCCAACCGTTTCTCTAAGCTTGACTTATGAAACCATGCAAAATCTGCCTATTCTCTCTCCCATAGCCTTCCATTTTTATTTCTGAATTTCTCTCTCCAGACCAAAATTTCCTTAGGATGTACCAATGTCTCTTGGGCATATAATA
>NW_003852412.1:2144020-2146276 GCF_000181295.1 Otolemur garnettii | reverse complement strand
CAGTTTTTGGCCAGGGCTGGGTTTGAACCGCCACCTCCAGCATATGGGACCGGCGCCACAGGTGTTGCCCCCTAATTCTTTTATGTACTCCTCTTGAGAAGTATTTTCAAAGTTATGACTGTTGTGTTCCCACTTCTCTAAACATTGAAATTATAATACTTAGCCAAAGCCTGGTTATAACGTGACACCTAGAATGGAGCATGACATTCCAGTTGTGATTGATCTTACCACATCGGCATCCAGAGGGAGCATTCTTTTGATCTGAATACATATTCCAATTAATACTCTTAAAAGGCCTTAGTTCTCTCCACCTGGTCTCTTCCCCAGGTGTGTTGTACTGTGTGCTTAGATAAGACTTTCAGGTCTTTTTTCTTGAGTACTAATATCAAGTCAGCTTCCCCTGCTCTTACTTTGGCAATAGAATGTGTCTAATTTCAAGGTTGTTACAGCATTGAAGTAATTGTATCATCATCATATTTAATCATTCCAGCTTTGTCATCCATACATTTGACTGTTCCATTTTATGGGATTTCTTGTGTTTGCAACCAAAGGACTTGCCCTTAGTTTAATCATTATTCAACTCTCTTAAGTTGTTTCAATAGCTAAGAATCTACCTGGCAAAATATCCAGTCACATACTCCATCTAAGCCACAAATGTCAAGATATTAAGAGATGTGTCCTATTTGATTCAGTGAACACTTTACATCATCCCATATAGCTTCTCTAGTGACAAATGTTACAGACATTTTATCATGGGAGTAAAATTTTAAGTAGGCCTCTGGGCCCTATGGAATAACCAGCCAGAATGGTTCAGCTCAAGTATGCAGAACAATGGTCTATTTCATATTCACAACCCCCTCCCTTTTTGTATGTATATCATGGATTAGATGTGTTGGATTTATATTTATCAGGAAAGGGCATTACGAGGTGAATTCAACCAAATAAAAACTCAAGAATCACACATTGGTGTGTGTGTGTGTGTTCATTACCCCAATTTTTCCAAATTTTTTAAAACAAAATCTCTACTTTTAGCTTTATTGTGGAATGGTAGAAAAGATTACTTTGCTCTAGTACTTAAATTTTATAAACTTTACCCTTTGCCTTGATATAGTTGGTATCAGACAATCACTTAGGTGGATCTGTTATCAGTGCAAAAATAAGATAGATGTTTTTCAAAGAAATCAAAGTATGTATGTCTTTTTTACTTTTATTCTTTCTTTCCTTTTTTTTTTTTTTTTTTTGAGACAGAGTCTCACCCTTGGTAAAGAGCTATGGCATCATAGCTCACAGCAACCTCCAACTCTTGGGCTTGAGCAATTCTCTTGCCTCAGCCTCCCAAGTAGCTGGGACTACAGGTGCCCGCCAAACACCCAGCTACTTTTTGTTGCATTGCTATTTGGCTGGCCCGGGCCAGGTTCGAACCCACCAGCCTTGGGGTATGTGGCTGGCGCTGTAACCGCTATGCTACTGGCACTGAGCCTTTACTTTTATTCTTTCTTTTTTTTGCAGTTTTTGGCCAGGACTGGTTTTGAACCCACCACCTCCAGTATACGGGGCCAGTGCCCTCCTCCTTTGAGCCACAGGCATCACCCCTTTACTTTTATTCTTATCAAATACTTAGAAGGAATATTCAATTTCAAGGGGCTATCCAAGAGAGAACAAGAGAAAAGCATCTATTTAGATGAGATGAGACAGAGTTCTCTTTTAACATTCCTTAGGGTTCAGTTAACTATACTTAAATTCAATTTCAGGGATTGGTATTTATTATGGACTGAATGTTTTTGCTCTCCCCACCCAATTCACATGTTGAAGTCCCAACCCCCAGTGTGATGGTATTAAGAAATGGAGCCTTTCAGGGGCAGTGCCTATAGCTTAGTGGGTAGGGCACCGGTCACATACACCCAGGCTGGTGGGTTCAAAACAGGCCTGGGCCAGCTAAACAACAAAGACAACTGCAACCAAAAAATAGCCAGGTGTTGTGGTGGGCACCTAAAGTCCCAGCTGCTTGGGAGGTTGAGACAAGAGGATCGCTTGAACTCAAGAGTTTGAGGTTGCTGTGAGCTGTAATGCCATGGCACTCTACTCAAGGCAACAGCTTGCGACTCTGTCTCAAAAATAATAAATAGGCTCGGCGCCTATAGCTCAACTGGCTAAGGCGTCAGCCACGTACACCTAAGGTGGCGGGTTCGAATCCCCAGCCCGGACCCGCCAAACAACAATGACGGCTGCAGCCAAAAAATAGCCGGGCGTTGTGGC
>NW_003852412.1:2136048-2143867 GCF_000181295.1 Otolemur garnettii | reverse complement strand
AAAAAAAAAAAAAATAAATAAATAAATAAATAAAATAGAAATGAAGCCTTTCGGAGGTGATTAGGTTTAGATGAAGTTGTGAGGATAGACCCCTCACATGAGGGATTAGTGCCCTTATGAAAAGAGACACTAGAGATTGCTCTCTGCCATTAGCCATCTGCAAGCCAGGAACAGGGCCCTCAGCAAGAACCAAATCTACAATATTTTATTTATTTATTTATTTAGAGACCGAGTCTCACTATGTAGCCCTCGGTAGAGTGCCATAGCATCACAGCCCACAGCAACCTCTAAGTCTTGGGCTTAAGTGATTCTCTTGCCTCAGCCTCCCAAGTAGCTGGGACCACAGGTGCCCTCCACAACGCCCAGTTAAAAATCTACAATATTTATATCATAGGACTGCCCAGCTTCCAAACTGTGAGAAATAAATGTGCTTTTGTAGCCATCTAGTCTATAATATTTTGTTAAGAGTACCCTGAAAAGCTCCTTGGGAGGCTGAGGCAAGAGAACCACCTAAGCCCAGGAGTTGGAGGTTTCTACAAGCTGTGATGCCATGGCACTGTACCAGGGCAATAAAGTGAGAGTCTATCTAAAAAAAAAAAAAAAAAAAGGGAGGTGCCTGTGGCTCAAAGGAGTAGGAGACCAGCCCCATATTCCGGAGGTGGCAGGTTCAAACCCAGCCCCAGCCAAAAACTGCAAAAAAAATAAAATAAAAGAGTACCCTGAACTAAGACAGAATTTTAATGTAATTTTCTTTTTTAAAATTTGCTTTTCAATTGGCTTTCAGTCTTCTTAGTTTGAAGTTTTTTTTCTTTTTCTTTCTTTCTTTTTTATTGAGACAGAGTCTCACTTTGTGGCCCTTAGTAGAGTACCGCGGAGTCATAGCTCACAGCAACCTCTAACTCTTGGGTTTAAGTGATTCTCTTGCCTCAGCCTCCCAAGTAGCTAGGACTACAGGCACCTGCCAGAATGCCCAGCTTTTTTTTTTTTTTGGTAGAGACGGGGTTTCACTCTGGCTCATGCTGGTCTCAAACCTCTGAGCTCAGGACAGTCCACCAACCTTGGCTTCCCAGGGTGCTAGGATTACAAGCATCAGCTATCACACCCGGCCTAATGCAATTTTCTTAAAGCATTAAAAATTCTCCCTGTGTATGACAGAGAAAGAATAAATGGTCATATGCAAACCAGCTATCCAGTGCGGAGGCAGGATCTCCATGGACCTTTAATTCATATACAAAGGCTGGAGGCAAGATTGTAGAAAATTAAGTCATTCCTTACTAGAATAGCAAAGGCATTTACAAGTACAAATACCACATCAATATTTTTTTCTTTCAAGAGCTATTTTTTTCAGTTTTGGCCTCTTGTACAGTTTGTTATCTAAAGAGCAACATATACCCACATTTCATCATATTAGCTTAAGAAAGGGAAGATGTTGGCCAAAGTAGCTTAGGCGGTAAATCTTCAAGACGATTTTTAGATATTTATCTCGGCAACATGCAAAATTTATGCTAGAGGGAAGAATAACATCAGGACTTTACTTTCTCTTCTCTGTAGCATCTTAAGATTAAAACTTTTAGGAATCATGTCTACCATTAATTAGCATAAAATGGTTAAAAACTTATCATTCCCAATATAACAATGCCTGAAACAAACCTGAAACAGGCCTACGTCTTTTGGATTAATAACCAAGGGACAGTTTATTACATGGGACTCAGTCCATAAATCTGAAGCATAAGTTTAACAAATAACAATTTTTATGATTATGCACAATTCAGAGTGTCTCAGTGACGCCCTGTGTTCTCATCTGGAAAAGAGAACAAGTAGATAAAGAGCCAATTTCAAAAAGGGTTTAAAAAATAAATTATTACTTTTGAATTACGCTGAAGTTTTTTTGTGTGTGTGTGTGTGTGTGAGTACTTAATTTTGTTGTTCTTTGGTAGATTTTATTTTATTTTTTTTTTTTTTGAGACGGAGCCTCAAGCTGTCCCCCTGGGTAGAGTGCCATGGAATCACGCTCACAGCAACCTCCAACTCCTGGGCTCAAGCGAGTCTCCTGCCTCCGCCTCCCAAGTAGCTGGGACCACAGGCGTCCGCCACAACGCCCGGCTATTTTTTGGTTTGGGCTGTGGTTGTTTGGCGGGTCTGGGCTGGGGATTCGAACCCGCCACCTCAGGTGTACGTGGCTGGCGCCTTAGCCGGTTGAGCCACAGGCGCCGAGCCGTTCTTTGGTAGATTTTAAATATTAGAGGTAGACCCTAAATAAAAAGAACACCGTAACACTTTTATTTTCTTATGCATTCAGTTTTAACACTGAAGTGTGAAAGAAATGCCAGTTCATTCTCATGATAATAATGTAAGTTTATTATGTGCAGCCTTTTCTACACCAATTATTAGTTTTTCCACGTGAAATGAGATTCGAAATGGTAGAGTTATTGTCAAGGTGACATACTGGGCAATAGAAAAAGCTGAAGAGAGTTTTCCTGTCTGGGGAAAATAGAAGAATCTGGGGAAAAAAAGATAAGAGAAAACTACCACAGGTTGCTAAGATCACAAAAAACAGCTTTGGGGACCAGAAGAAGCAACACGGACTGTGGGGTAGAGATGGGCTGGGCAAACTGTCTGAGAAGGGAGGATAGGATTTCCCATGGATGTTTAAGGTATTTTACTTGGCAATAAAAATTTTAGAATTTCCTTCTGTGCTGTGATAGCTCTTGATTTTCCCTGCTGTCTATAATTTTATTATGTAACATAATAATTTTTTATTTAGCACAAAGTCCATTTAGACTACAGAACAGGAGATTCTAAGTTTATCCCCAGCCAGCAAAGTCATGCCTCAGGTATGCATTGGAAAACTTCCCGAAGACCTATGCAAAGTACATTCAAAATTTTTTATTATCCTGGTCAGTTTCCTTATTGAATAGACTCTTTAAGGAAAAGTAAATACTGTGAATTTACCGGTCTGCTGCAGAACTAGAACTTAGGCCCATAATAGAGAAAGTTAAGGAGAGACCCAAAGATTCACTTATCACCAGAGAAAATAGGCTATAAAGAGCCTGCTTCCCATGGTTGACTTTCAGCACACATGTAACACTTCAAAGCAGCTGTCTTCAAATGCTCCTGCCCAGAACTCACTCCTCTTCTGGAGTTTCTGAACTCCTTATGCTCCACCCAGCTTCAGCTGTCTTCCATGGACTCTATAGAGCCCCTGTGACATGTCTGTCTACCTGCCACTTTGTGTGATATGGACAGGAAAGGAGGCTAAGTCTCGACTGCTTATTAGAAATGAGAGAACAGAAAAATATGCTTGGACTTGCCAAAGTGTTCTAATTGGTAAATATGCCAAAAGACTTGCTGAAGTGGAAATGAGCCTCTAATACAAGATACAAAATTCTCTAATACAAGATATAAAAACTTGCAATATCCATTAGACCAGTCTAATTGAAACACGTAATTAAAATAAATTCTCTGACTAGACTTTAGACAGAAAAGACAAACCCAACAGGAAGAACATAATTTAAGTGTGGCAAAAGTCGGGGATCCTGAGGTCTGATATACAAAGATAAATGCATTACTGAGGCGTATTCCCCTGGCCTTGAGGTATGCAGGCAAAGGAGCAGTCACACCTTGCTGTGAGACGGAGGAACAAAGTTGACACAGGGCTCTGAGAAAATATTTATCAGAGGAATGTGATGATTCATTTATCGGTCCAGAAATCCCAAGTACAAAACATCAAGATACAAGAGGATCAAATAATGTCATGTATATGATTCAATTTAAAAATCCTTGGCCCTCTCACATTATATTATTTAGATAATTATAGTAAAAAAATCAAATTAGATTCATATGAAACTTTTATAAAAAGAAATCAAATCCATTCTTATGAAATTCTATGGTACAACTACTTTCTAGTGGGTTTTTTCTTAGGTCACAATATTTATAATTTCATTTACATCTTTATAATTCTTAAAATTACAAAACAAAAGTCAATAAAAATCTAAATTTTCACTTGCAAAACTCCCTTCAGTTTCCAGGCCAGTAACACACAGCAATGTCGACTTGTCCTCCAGACATGGACTGCTACCAAAGATCCCCAGTTTACGAAGCATGCAGGCCTCGACTCATTAGGAATGCTTTCTGGTTTGGCTCACGTTTCAAGAAATTCTGGAGCATGTCCATGCCGTCCAGAGATCCCCCAGGTTTCAGGATTAGGTTTCTGTATTTCATTCCAACCTAATAAAATAAAACATCATGCCTAATAATTCATGGTCATAGCAGTTTTCTAAATCTCTAGATGCAAAAGAAAAAGGGGTAGAGGTGAAGGGAGAGGGACCTTAGCTTTATTCTGTTGAGATGCTTCTCCTGGCTGTGCTCCACAGCTCGGTGGCATGTATTTACTAAGTGAATTGGAGCTTAAAACTTCAGGTCTGATACACTGTTCTTAGATTCTCAGGAGTGAGCTGACAACACAGACAAACAAAAAATAGCCATGTGGAATATACAACACGTTCCTCTTTGTTATCCTATCCCAAATGTGATTCAAAAGGCCTAGCAAAGCTCGTGTTCAAGAGGGCTACAAAGAGGGGATCTGTCTACCTAGAAATAGAAGCACAGTTACTGTCAAATAGCTTTGGCTACTTTTACGAGGGGCTCGTAAGATTAAAAAAAACAACAAAAAACCCCCAAACCCCCCAAATCTCTTCCTTGTGGATGGTGGAAGGGAGGGTACCTCATGCTCCAGAGTACAGGGTAAAACATTTCCTGGGCCCGGTGCTGGGAATGAGGACCTGAATTTTTTTTTTTTTTTTGAGAATGGAGGTCTGGAATTTTAAAGCCTATCATAGTGCCTCTGCTTTTATTTATGTAAACACATAAGCAGACAAAGTGAAAGAAAAAAACTTGTTATTTAGTATTAGCATTATTCACAATTTTCACTTCCCTTTTACTGTCCCTTTAGGGAAGCAAAACGAAACAGCAGAATGAAGTGTAATTCTAAACACAGGCGTAAAGTAAAGAGTTCAGAGAGAAACACATTTATATCAATTATATCATTTGATTAATAGGACTAATCATTTTTTTTTGAATACAAAAAGAGCTAGAGAATTTCCAGACACTGAAGTAATCTAACTTTTGACTTATAATAAGAGTTTTCTGGGTTGGTGCCTGGTAGTTCAGTGGTTAGGGTGCTGACCACATGCGCTGGGGCTGGTGGGTTCCAACCTGGCCAAGGCCTGCTAAACAACAATGACAGTAATAACAACAAAAAAATAGCTGGGTGTTGTGGCGGGCGCCTATAGTCCCAGCAACTTGGGAGGCTAAGGTAAGATAATTGTTTAAGCCCAAGAGTTTGAGGTTGCTCTGAGCTGTGATGCCATAGCCCTCTGCGAGGGCAACAAAGTGAGACTCTGTTTCAAAAAAAAAAAAAGAGAAAAAAGCTTTCCCATTACAAAATCTTGTATCAGGGGTAAATCTAGTTAAACTATTCAGAAAAATAAAATATAGATGTAGGCTCGGCGCCTATAGCTCAACCGGCTAAGGCGCCAGCCACGTACACCTAAGGTGGCGGGTTCGAATCCCCAGCCCGGACCCGCCAAACAACAATGACGGCTGCAACCAAAAAATAGCCGGGCGTTGTGGCGGGCGCCTGTGGTCCCAGCTACTTGGGAGGCGGAGGCAGGAGACTCGCTTGAGCCCAGGAGTTGGAGGTTGCTGTGAGCTGTAATGCCATGGCACTCTACCCAGGGGGACAGCTTGAGGCTCTGTCTCAAAAAAAAAAAAAAAAAAAAAATATATAGATGTAATCTACCAAGCTAAATACAAAACTTATGTCCTGCAGGGCCATAAAATCAAAACTTTGGGGGTTATTCTTTGGTTATGAACAGAAATAATTGGAAACTTATTAATCATCTAATTTCACAATCTAGACCCCAATCAGGAGTCAATAGTCAAAGTTACCTTTTCAGAAACTCAGGTAGTACTGTACAGTAGAAACGTAACACAAGACACAAATGTAACTTTGCATTTTCTACTAAACACATTTTAAAAAGTTAAAAAAATAGGTAAATTTTGATGAAATATTTTATTTAAACCACTGTGTCTACAATATTATCAAATTATTGAGGTTTTTTTTTGTTATTGATTTAAGTCCTCAAACTCCAGTGTGTTTTTTACATTTATGGCACATCTCAATTCAGTTCTTCTGCTACACTAGGATCATTTCAAGTGCTCAGTAAGCACAGGTGCTACCACATGGCCAGGTCTGACAGGGTTCTAGTTTGATACTGAAAAGACACACAGTAGTTGTGCTACCTTATTTATAAGTTTTGAATAAACTTTCTTAAAAAGAGAGAGCTTGTAATCATTGATATTAGACTTCCTGAAAACTCTAGAGGGCTTGGAGTTAGATTCAATTTGCTTTAGAAAATAAATGAGGTGTCATTCTTGCTTGGTCTGTAGCAGTTCATTACTGTTACAGCAGGTATCTAGAATCTAAAATGCAGTGACGGCTATTCTTTTTTTTTTTGAGACAAAGTCTTTGTCACCTGGTAGCATGCTGTTGCGGGTATTGTGGCAGGCACCACTGTGGGGAGGTTGAGGCAAGAGAATCGCTTAAGCTCCAGAGCTGGAGGTTGCTGTGAGCTGTGACGCCGCAGCACTCTACTGAAGGTGACAAAGTGAGACTCAGTCTCAAAAAAAAAATATATATCTTTTACAGAGTAAAAAGACATTCATTCTACAAGTATTATAGAAATGTTAATGAAAATTTAAGTAAAAGTTTTAAAAAATCACCCCAGTTGCTAACATCTGACAAAGTAGTCTCACTTTGTGAAGAGAACTATAATTTTAGGTAGTAAATAAAAACACACAGTTGAGGAGGTGCATGGTTGTAAAGAGAAAGCTCATGACCGCTCTGAATGGTAAAATCCTTTCAGAGCAGGGCATTGTGCAGTCTCACAGTACATGTCTCAGCACAGCTGAGTCTTCCTCTGCTTATGGCTCCAAACAAATTGATTCAATTTCCTGAATTACAGAGCCATGGTCTTTTAATAGTTTCATTTCCTTTGCAATGAAGTTTTGAGAAGAGTTTAAGAGTCATATTGGGTAACACTGTCTTGCTTTTCTTAAGAAAAAAAAACAGTTAAGTGAATCTTTGCGTTTTAGGAAGGTACGAGACTCTCTGGGTGGGAGACCATGATACGGAAGATGTATGCCACAGGTGGAGGAGTCTTTGCTGTTCGTTGTTCTACTTTGTTCATACTATAAAGAATTTTTCTTTTTTTTTTTTTTTGAGACAGAGCCTCACTTTGTCACCCTGGGTAGAGTGCTGTGGTTGCTCATAGCAACCTCAGACTCGGGCTCAAGTGACTGCTTTGCCTCAGCCTCCTGAGTAGCTGGGACTACAGGCGCCTGCTACAACGCCTGGCTAGTTTTAGAGACAGGGTCTCACTCTTGCCTAGGCTGGTCTCAAACTCCTGAGCTCAAGCGATCCACTCACATTGGCCTCCCAGAGTGCTGGGATTACAGGTGTGGACCCCTACGCCTGACCTCACAGAAAGAAACTTTAACAGTAAGAGAAGTGGGAATAGAAGTGCTGAGATAACTGCTGGTATTTTTTATCTAGCAGCATCCTTTGGGAGGATCTGCATGGAATAAAAGCTCCTATTAGCTAGCCTATGAAGAAAACTCAGCATCAGTCACCTCTGTGGTTTTTAATCCCGGAAGATTAGCATATATCTCTTGGCAACTGTACAAGTCTTCTCTAACACTGATGGTTTCTTTTTTTTTTTTTTTTTGAGATGGAGCCTCAAGCTATCCCCCTGGGTAG
>NW_003852412.1:2121308-2135383 GCF_000181295.1 Otolemur garnettii | reverse complement strand
CCTTAGCCGGTTGAGCTATAGGCGCCGAGCCTGTACTGCTTTTTAATAAACCTTACTGGTCCTTTCACACTGCCCTCAAGCTCAGTAACTCATACACGTGTACAGTTCAGGGAAATGTATTCCTGGTTTGGCATTTCTTTAAAATTAGTTCTGTCTCCTAATAAAGCTAGAGAAAAAGCACAGGAGATTGCCCTTCCCTATTAGGAATATATAATTCAGTAGGAATATTAAGTAGGCAAGGTAAGGCACTTAGGCACTCATTTTATCCAAGAATATGTACCCTTTGAGATAGTATTTTAATAGCAATCATAATTATTCAAATGACGGATGCCCATCATCTATCAGCAACGAGAACATATAAATGTTCTGTTGATTGGGTCTCCTGCTATCTTGGGTGTCTCCGAAGCAGCACATACAAGCTCCCATCAGCTCCCACCTTGCCTCCTCACTGTGGCTGACTCTGGGGAGCCCAGCCAGAGTTGTCTCCTTCCTACACCGAGATAAGCACGAGGGCAGAGTGCACCCAGCCCAGGACAGGTCACGGTGATCAGGCACATGACAAAGCTCACTGGGCTGCTTTAAAACTGGACTTTGAAACCTTTCCTTCCACAGTCCACAACTCCCTCTCAAGAGCACACCCTGTGTTTTCTATGAGGGTGGGGCGATCATGGTGGGGGGGGGATACCTTTGATAACAAGGAAGGAGAGAGGGAGTGAAAGACCGGCGCTGGTAGTCAGGGAGATAAAAAGCAAGAATAGCAGTAGGAATTGTTGCCTGATTAGGAGAGGCCTCTGGAAACCTAAAGCAGAGTTCTGATTTGTAGGGACAAAAGGATAAATCTTTATTTATGGGAAAGGAGGAGGACAGAGAAATAGCACCCTGAGTAGTACATATGGGGGTGGGGGCGACGGAAAGTGTAGAAATGGAGAAGTAGATGGGGGAACTGCTCACTAGGTCCAAGGAATACACACATGTCAATAGTAATTAATCAAACACTTTGAAGCAGAGAAAGTGAACACAGATCTGAATAAAAAGACAGAGAAATAAACAGTTAAATAGGCAGATTATTATGGCTCCACGAGAAACACAAAGAAGAGCTATAAGAACACAAAGGAAGAAAAACTGCTTCCAGCTGGTTGAGATTCAAGACTTAGAAGGTCTGGCCTTGTAAATATTCAAGAAGTAGGTTGTAAATCAATCCCATATCCTTCCTTCAACCCTCAAATCAGGCAAAACCTAAGGCTATTAGAAAAGGTTGAGGTATAAGAAAAATCAGCTGTTCGGTGGTAGATCAGGAGAGCTGAAGTAGAAAAAATTGAATCCATTTTAAGGACCTTCAGAGAGGCAATCTCACATTCACCCTGAGCAACACATTATGGCAGGAACTGGGCCAGGGATACTGTTTGAAGAGCACTGGAATACTTAGCTTTATATGATAAATTACATGTAGAGCAATTCTTTTCAAGTTTAAACAAGATAATTTATGTTTCTATGGCTGTTATTGCATGTAAGATCTTTCTAGCAACTTCCTTATGGTACCACAGACTAAAATATAGTTAACTATCTTGACTTCACTGGTATTTCTTTCAGAAGTGACACTTGGTGGTATTTCTCTTTCATTGATGAAAGAAACAAAGCTTAGCAATTTCTCCAAATGCAAAAAAGGAGGAAGATAATACTGCCTTAACAATATAATTGCCTTTGAATCCACAACATCTATTACCTCTTAGGAAATTTTCCCATAATGAAGTTGCCTTATAAAAAGAAATGGCCCTAGTTAAAAAGCTCCTATTCTTTTATTAACCCTATGATTAGTTCTTAGATTTTGAAATTACAATCAGTGACCTTAAAATATCCTTAAATAGCTCCTAGAGTTTGCTGGAAAAGTGTTGATCCCAAAGTAGTTCCCCTTCCATAGTTATTTAAGAGAACAATTGGGAAAATGAAAAATAAAATACATCTGATAATGAGACAATTCCTCCATGTACTTCTAGAGACAAAGATTTTAGTAATATTTAACTTAGTAAAAGGTAAGATGTGATATCTTTTTACTACAAATAATATAAAAAATTACAGACAAACCAGAGGTAGCAGAATTCCAGGCTACTACAGGTAAGCAGCCAGGTCTGATACTTTGATAGAGACCCTCACAACAGAATGAAAACAACTGTACCGTCGACTATCCCACTGCTACTGTTTGTTATCCAGAAGGCTTCAGGTTTATAGCTGACCCTTCCTATTATTGTTTTCCCAGCAAGCAGCACACTGTCTACAGTTCTGCTTGCTAAGATCTGAAATGGTCCTCAGTGCAGAACCCTGGGCTTTGCAGGACAGCAAGAGGTTACAGAGAGAAGGCCTGCAGATGGCCTTCGGTACTGCATGACCAATAGTGTCAGCAAAATGTGATCTCTCAGGACTCAGCCTCTCTAGTGCTTGGGGACTAACAGAGCAGGTCCTGACTCTTTGAAGGGCCATCCTGCTTTCTTCTTTTTTTTTTTTTGAGACAGAGCCTCAAGCTGTCCCCCTGGGCAGAGTGCCGTGGCATTACAGCCCACAGCAACCTCCAACTCCTGGGCTCAAGCGAGTCTCTTGCCTCCGCCTCCCAAGTAGCTGGGACCACAGGCGCCTGCCACCACTTCCGGCTATTTTTTGGTTGCAGCCGTCATTGTTGTTTGGCGGGTCCGGGCTGGGGATTCGAACCCGCCACCTTAGGTGTACGTGGCTGGCGCCTTAGCCAGTTGAGCCACAGGCGCCGAGCCCTGCTTTCTTCTTAAAATGATCCAAACACATATTAGGGAGGATGAGACAATAATGTCTACATGACATATTTTCATTGCTCGGATTCTCATGACTTCAGATCAAACTGAATATTATTTTACACCATAAAAATTCAAATTTTCATTCTGTGTATCTATCTGGTAAAGTAACCAACCACCAACGACATCTGAGACTAAAACAAATGCACAGAATCTGAAACTACCCAAGGCAATGCCATCTTTTTCAGTGGTGGCTATTAACAAGACACTCTGGTTATGGCATAAAATAAGTAGTGTATGGTTTACTGCTTTGAAGAATGATATTTTTCTATTTATCACAACATAGTTCTAAGAACAATCTGTAGAATAAGATCGTTGTTCCAAAGTACTATTATTCAATAAGTGGGTATTTGAATTTTGTGAGGTGTTATTTTAGAACAAATATTTGTTAAAAAACAAAACTACTCCCCCTAAAAAACAAACAAACAGTACACTGTAGAAGGGACTAAACTGGTGACCTGAAGAGCTGCACAGTATCCTCCACCATGCAGATGACAGTGTCATACCCAGGGCAGGGTATGAGGGTGAGGAGCAAAGGGATTCTCCTTGACCTCAGGAGCCAAGTCCACTATTGCTCTGACAGAAGGGGAGCAAGAAGTGACATGACACTCCAGAGCATTTAGCAGGAAAAAAAAAATAGAAGTGGAAGGGATTAACACCAGCCTTCTGGCATAAAACGTCTAGTGATATATACACAGCACTGTTGAATCCTGAATTTTAGTAAAACTGAAAACTGTTTTTAACATCACAAGTCTTAACTCTAAGTTGTTAGGATCTTGCTTTCTCCAAGTTCAATCTAGCCCCTTTGCCCAAATTAAGAGTAGCATGGTTGCCTGCCAAGCTGTAAAACTTGAGAATAAAAGGAAGTACAGAGAAGAATGATGGCGAGGATTGCTTCTACTGGACTTGTAAGTTCCCTGGGATCCACTGGGATCAGTAATTTGGCTGCCGCCCTGACAGCTGGAAGAGAAAAGGTAAAACGACAGATGGTACTGTGGATGTGGCCACGTGAGTGGATCACGTGGATGCAGAGGCAGCGAGTACGGAAGGCTCAACCTGAAAAGGTTATGCACAATTATATCAGGAAGCCTCCAGGACTAAGGGCCAATAAGATGTCATGATCACATCTTTACATATCTGGAACTTTTGTCTTTTTAAAACATTGCATTTAACTACTAAAATAATCCATGCAGTATCTTAAAAAAAAAAAAACCTCCATAAAAAGTCCAGAAAAACATTTTCTCATCTCTCATAAACTCACCACCCACAAAGACAACAATTAACAACATTTTGACGTGCTTTCTAAACACATTTTAAAGTAAAAATTTAGATTCTATGGTATAAAATATTTTATGATTTTTTTCACCTTATAGTAGTTTTATTAAATATTCCAAACATAAAAAAATTCTTATTAAAGCCCTTCCCCATGAAGCCCACTCTTATGTTCAGAGGATGAAAGGGTAACTTTTGGTTTAGATGATCTGGAAGATTTCACAAATATGTGGTTATTTAGGCTCAGTGCCTGTGGCTCAAGTGGCTACAGCACCAGGCACGTACACCTAAGGTGGCGGGTTCGAATCCAGCCCAGGCCCGCCAAAAACAACAATGACGGCTGCAACCAAAAAATAGCTGGGTGCTGTGGCAGGCACCTGTGGTCCCAGCTACTTGTGAGGCTGAGGCAGGAGACTCGCTTGAGCCAGGAGTTGGAGGTTGCTGTGAGCTCTGATGCCACAGCACTCTACCTAGGGGATAGCTTGAGGCTCTGTCTCAAAAAAAAAAAAAAAGAATGTGATTATTTAGGTGGGGCTGTTAAGAATGATAGGACTTTTTAGAGATATAGACAATGAAAGCTTATATTTTAGGTAGTTGAAACAGAATAAACATGTTTGGGAAGGTAAAAAGACCCAAGGAGCACATTCGCTTGTTTGACACGCAGGGAGTACTGGGAAGTAAAGAAAGACTGTGATTGCTGAGCTAAGGGCTACAACAGAGAGAGGAACAAGAAGCAAGGAGAAGAAAAAGGTAAATGAGGGCTTTGGGAAGTGGCGACCGGGTAATCAGTGGTAACTTTCCAATTCAGTTGGTGGAGGCAAAAGCCAGGAAACTTTAAAAAGACTGTCTTACACCAAGAAATCAGGCTGTGAGGGATGAACAGAGTAGCAGCACTGACGGGGGTTAACAAAGTCAGTAGCAAACTTTTTTCCAAGATGGCAAACCAATAATAAGGCTTGGAATTAGAGATATCTCCTTTGAGATGGGAGAAAAGAAGGTAAGTACTGAAGTACAGAGAAAGAAAGATGAAGCTAGTTGGGTGTTGTAGTGAGCACCTGTAATCCCAGCTATTTGGGAGGCTGAGGCAAGAGGATCACTTGAACTCAAGAGTTTGAGGTTGCTGAGAGCTAAGACACCATGGTACTCTACTGAGAGTGAGCAAGTGAGACTGTCTCAAAAAAAAAAGAAAGAAAGAAAGAGAGAAAGATGAAGGTACTCACTTGAAATTATCTTAATTTGTTTTTTTGATACAGAGTCTCACTTTGTCACCCTGGCTGGGTAGAGTACTGTGGTGTCATAGCCCACAGCAACCTCAAACTCTTGGGCTCAAGTGAGCCTCCTGCCTCAGTCTCCTGAGTAGCTGGGAGTACAGGGGCTGCCACAACACCCAGCTAGTTTTAGAGATGGGGTCTCACTCTTGCTCAGGCTGGTCTGGAACTCCTGAGCTCAGGCAATCCACCCACCTTGGCCTCCTAGAGTGCTAGGATTATAGACATGAGCCACCATACCTGGTCAATCTTTATTTTTTATTAAAGAAGAGAGACTGCTGACAGAGGAGAGAGGTGGTGGGGACTTGGAGGGAAGCAGTAAGAGGAAAGGAGTAAGGCTACAGGGTGTCCAGGTGTCCAGTTCAGGTTGGGGAGCGTGACTTTGTAGAAGGGCATACAACCTCCTCCAGAGCGCTATGAATTCTAAGAGCACCATCACTAAAAGAGATGGTAAAGGAACTGGGACCAAGCACTGACTGAAGTTCAGGCAGTAATCAGGATATCAGAACAGTCAGTAGCTGACCATGGTAAATCATTGGCCACGTAATAGGAGGCTTACAGGGTAGTAACGGACTGGGTGGGGTATGATGGGAAATGGAATGATTGGAAAGAACAGTGAGTATAAAATGATACTATCTTGAAAATGTTTTATCAGGGGAAAGTAGGGAGGGAATGCTGATCTGAATTACGTCAATGTCTTTCAATACATACATGTAACCCTAGCTCAAAAACAAACAAAAATCTTGCAGAACCAATCAATTGGTTGAAATAAACAGAGACAGCCTGATAGCGATTTCAGAAAATACATCAGCCTTAGAAATAACATGACAGCTGAGACTTGAGTGAGCAGAGCACGGGGATTTGGGGGCTCTGACTCAGGAGGATTTGTCTGGCAGCCACCTGGCGGTCAATTCACTGTGCATAGAAAGGAATGGCTCAGGTTAATGAGCAGCTTAAGTTACTTACAGACATTAAGGCTGCAAACTATGTGGTAGGTAGGGTGTGCCAGCCACAGAAACGAGCGCCTCTCACAGAAAGTGTACAAAGGAAATGTGTAGAGAATATCAAAACAGAGACCATGACACTGGGAGAGAGTTTACCTTTCTTTCTCAACCTCCTGTAACTATAAAACTAAAACATTGTATGGAACATGTCAAAACTAGCAGCTGTAAATTCTCAAATGCACAAACAAGGCTTTGAACTTTTAAATTATGCAATATATTGGAATGTTAATAAGCAAGAAAATGAAGTAGGTTTTTTTTTTAAACCTATAGAACTAGAATTAATCCCTTGTACACGGCAACTTAATGATGTATGATGATTTGAGAAAATATAAGACTTAAAAAGTTAAAGCTGTTACTAAACTTCTTACTCTAAAATCTAGGAGTAGTACATATTTTACACTAGGAGTAAATGGGGGAGGAAGCAACTATAAAATTAACAAAAGAGGAAAAAAAATACAATACCTCTGGATTCATTATCCCTTCTTTTTTAAAACAGCTATAAAACATGTCCATGGAAAATACTTCACTCCAAAGATATCCATAATATTGGCCATCATATCCCCCTGCCAAATGTCCAAAAGTAGCTGGCATATTTGTGCCTTTAAAAAAAAGATACATTACAATCAATGTGATAGCAAGTGTTAATTATCACTTTATCTGGTAGCTAAGGTTTCCCTCTAAGGAGTCCACCTGTGGGAGGACAGAGTGAATCACACAGTCTCATTGGTTTATGTGTGCCCTCAGCCAAGAAGTTTGTAAACTCCTCTCCTACAGATGGCTCAACCTCAGAGCTGGTTTCGGCCCTAAGCTCTGGAATGCCTCACAATAGTTTCAGAGGCTTTGTCCACACCCATCAGATAGCTCAGTGTTTTAGAACTGAAGTCAGTCTCTTCTTATCCCTTAAATACCCCTGTGTTTTAAAAAATAATATCAACCCTATCCTTTGTCATACCTCTTGAAATCTAAAATGTCTCAAAAAGGGATTTAAGTTGATGATTATTAAAAAAGAAGTCTTTACCAATTCAATGTATCTAAAGGGCTACTGTATAAAGATTTTGTCAAAGTGGATTGAGATATAAAGTTGCTCCATGGTTTGTTTACTATAAACAGATCACCAAAGTAGGTAAAGAGCAAAGATTGACTCAACTGGCCATTCTTATCTTTATTATCTCTATAAATGTGGCTGATTCATTATAGTAACAATTTCCTTGGTGAAAAAAATTTATCTTATCACGTACATATAAATGCACAACTGTATGTTGGTTTAAAATACAAACATATGAAAACACATACATACACATACACACACACACACATACACACACGCACATGTGCGAACACACAAATGAAGCCCATAAATCTCAGGTTAGAAACTTATAGTCAAATGCTTAAACTAACCTCAGAATCTGAATCAGAAACAAGGAAAAAGTGCTTTTTTCTAAAAATGCCCTTTCCCAATTTCTTACTGAAAATCACAGGGAAGGCATGGTACAGCCAGGGAGGGAGGAGCAAGGAGGGTACAGCCAAACGCAAAGGGCTCCCTCAGCTCTGGGGTGGAGGCCAACTGCTCACGCCTGATTACACTAAAATGCTGTGAATCTGGAGCCACCTTTCCTTTAAGCACATTTGAACGGGGTAACTCATAAGGACATAGTATGCTCATCTGAAAGTCATGGCCTGATTACAGAAATCAGGAACAAATTAGGCAATGTGTCTGATAAACTCTGCCTCCCTGCAGTGTTAGAATGGTCTGAGCTTCACAGGGAAAAATGAACTCAACTCATAGTATTTACGTACCTGGAGTGGCTGCAACACCTAAAATTTCTGAGCAGTACTTGGCATATTCACTTGCCGCATCCAGCAACGTGTTGGTATGAAGAGACTGATCAACTTTGCTCAAAACAATCTGGCGTAGGGTCAGAAGACCTAATAACATAAGATGTTTGAGCATGTCTTGCAGAGGAGAGCACTATGTGTTCCAGTAAGTCAACATCATAGATTTCAGAAACTAATTCCAGCAGTATTCATCACAAAATGGAAGCAACATATCTCATTTTATTTAAGATTTAAAAGGAACGGCTCGGCACCTGTGGCTCAAGCAGCTAAGGCGCCAGCCACATACACCTGAACTGCTGGGTTTGAATCCAGCCAGGGCCTGCGAAACAACAATGATGGCTGCAACCAAAAAAAAAAAAAAAAAAAATAGCTGTGTGCTGTGGAACCTGTAGTCTCAACTACTTAGGAGGCGGAGGCAGGAGAATAGCTTGAGCCCAGGAGTTGGAGGTTGCTGTGAGCTGTGATGTCACAGCACTCTACCCAGGGCAACAGCTTGAGGCTCATCTCAAAAAAAAAAGATTTAAAAGGAGATATAGTTTTTTCTTAGACATAATCCAAGGATTCCTGATTCTAATATACAGTATTTAGTATTTTTCACTACTTATATTAGCACTTGTGGGGTACCATATTATTAAATGGAAAATAAGTTGGGTTTTTTTTTTTTTTTTGAGTCACAGTCTCACTTTGCTGCCCAGGCACCGTGGTGTCAACTTCAAACTCCTGGGCTCAAGCAATCTTCCTGCCTCAGCCTCATGAGTAGCTGAGATGACAGGTGCCCGTCACAAGTCACAGCCCAGAAAATAAGTTCTATAGAAGAAAATGCCAGCAATTCTAAAATTCCAATCATACCTGTGTTGACCAGTCTAGAAGCAACAAGTTTTTCAAGCAGATCATCTGTAATAGGGCTTCCGTCTTTATAATGCTTTGACAATCTTCGGAGGGAATCAATGTCCCACACCCAATTTTCCAGCATTTGCGATGGTACCTCCACAAAGTCAGTTTCCACATTGGTTCCACTAAATCGTGCGAAATCAGTCTGGAAAGCAAAAATAGAGGTATTTTTTTTAAAGCACTGAATGAAAACTACATATGCACTGAATTATTATTAAGACCCACCAAAGCTTAAGGCAGAATTAGAGTCAACTGTCCCTTTGAATGAGGGGTTAGAAGAATAACCTCAAATTTACATGAGAATAAAACACAGCAGCTGAGCAGCATGAAAAATACCTCCCCCAAATACTTTATGTTAAGGTAAAATTTTCATTCTTTCAAATTATACACAAACTTGGTAATAATCATCAGGAAATCATAACTGAGGAAAAAGAATCAATCTAAGGTAAAAATAAACCTTAAGCTTTGAAAGTAAAAATGTTTTAAAAGTATTTTTCATTAAACGTAAAGAGATCCTTAAGCAATTTCTCCCTGGCTCCTCCCCCTAATTGCTTACTTTTGCTTACTCAATACATGCCTTTCTGGGGCACTCATTTCTCTATTGCTTAACTATTCAAAATCAAACAGTTAAATTACAACATTACAGACTGATACCCATTGTGCATGTGTGATGCTTTTTTTTAATTGAGACAGAGTCTCACTCTGCTGCCCTAGGCTAGAGTGCCATAGCGTCACAGCTCACAGCAACCTCTAACTCTTGGGCTTAAGTGATTCTCTTGCCTCTGCCTCCCAAGTAGCTGGGACTTCAGGCACCTGCTGCGACGCCTGGCTATTTTTTTGTTGCAGTTGTCATTGTTGTTTAGCTGGCCTGGGCCGGGTTCGAACCTGCCAGCCTCAATGCATGTTGCTGGTGCTGTAAACACTGTGCTATAGGCATTGAGCTTGCCTTGGCCTCTGGAGTAGCTAGAACTGCAGGTGCCCACCAGCAGGCCTGGCTAATTATTCTATATTTAGTAGAGATGGGGTCTCTCACTCATGCTCAGGCTGGAGCGTGCGATGTTTTGTGTTCTAAACATTAAATGAGTGGTTTTCAGATAACCATGTCATAGAAAGCCCTACTCAATACCTCTCAGACTGGGTAGAAGATATTACTATAATATAAGAAAACCACTTTAGTGGAATTTAGGTCTGTAAATTAATTAACTGGCAAGTGGAATAAGTTAAATGCTACAGGAAAAACAAAACAAAGGATATATTCAAAAGTTAGAGCACTGCTGATAAAAATAAAGGTCTTATTCTGAGGGCCTGGACTAAGAATTAAAAAAAGAAAAAGTTTAAAAGGGTTAAAAAAACAAAGTTTAGTATATTCTTGAGTCAGATGTCAGAAAAGCTCTCAAGCAGAAAAATGGAGATTAATTAGAATGAGCTGGTGCTTTTTAACCTTCTCACATTCTTTTTTTTTTTTTTTTTTTCCTTTTTCTGTCCCAACACCCAATGACACACAGTCTTTGAAACACTCATAAAATTGCCATTGGCAGAGAAGACCTAGCGTTTACCCGACTGGGTCACAGGCAGAATGAGGCTCATCATTCTGTTGTCTTTCCCTGAACCTCTGTCCTGTTTTTCTCCTCAGATGTTTTACATTCCAACCTTCCCTCTCTGACTTCATCATCCCTGGGGCTCTAAACAGAGGGGAAAAGGAAGGAGTTCACCACCGGAGAAGGCAGCAGATGGGGTGCCGAATCAGCAGCAAATAACCACTCTGCTTTTGGCCCAGGGCAGAGGCACAGATGTCTACGCCATCTCACATTCTGCCTTCCTCTCTTTATGCAAAACAATGTTTTGCTTGACTTCCCATTATAATTGTGCTGATTCTAGGTATGAAGAGCTGCAAATATGGAAGGGCCAAAGAAAATTAAATTCACTAGGTGCTGGAATTAGGCCACCTCTGGTAAGGCCATCCCAATAAAGAATTCTTTTTTTTTTTTTTTTTTTGAGACAGAGCCTCAAGCTGTCCCCCTGGGCAGAGTGCCGTGGCATTACAGCTCACAGCAACCTCCAACTCCTGGGCTCAAGCGAGTCTCCTGCCTCAGCCTCCCAAGTAGCTGGGACCACAGGCACCCGCCACAACACCTGGCCTATTTTTTGGTTGCAGCCGTCATTGTTGTTTGGCGGGTCCCGGCTGGGGATTCGAACCCGCCACCTTAGGTGTACGTGGCTGGTGCCTTAGCTGGTTGAGCTATAGGCGCCGAGCCCCAATAAAGAATTCTTATAGGAAAAGAGGCAAGGAGAGACATTGAATATTTTGCCTCATGTGGTATGTAATAGTCTCAGATTACAGCCTGTGTTATAGATAAAACAATCTTATATGTACAATAAGCATAATAGCTAACATCTGTTGAGACTTTACTATGTCAGGCATTATAGACACACCTCAGCGATACGGCAGGTTTGGTTCCAGACTAAAGCAATAAAAAGAATATTGCAATAAAGTGAGTCACACAAATATTTTGGTATCCCACTGCATATAAAAGTTAGTCTATTCAGTGTGCAAAATTATGCCTAGAAAAACATACAAACCTTAATTAAAAATACTTTAATGTGAAAAAATGCTAACAATCCCCTGAGCCTTCAGTGACTGGTAATCTGTTTCCTGGTGCAGGGTCTTATCTCAATATTGATGGCTGCTGACTGATCAGGGTGGTGGCTGCTGAAATTGGGGTGGCTGAGGCAATTTCTTAAAATAAGACAATAATAAAGTCTGCCACATCAGTCGAATCTTCTTTTCAGGAAAGATTTTTCTGTAGGATACGATGTTCTTAGATATAATCTACCCAAAGTAGAACTTCTTTCAAAATTGGAGTCAATACCCTCAAACCTTGCTGCTGGTTTATCAACTGTTTATGTAATATTCTAAATTCTTTGTGGTCACAGCATCTTTAGCAGGAGTACATCTCACCTCAAAAAACCACTTTCTTTGGTTGTCTATAAACTCCTCATCCGTTAGTTTGATCGTGAGATCGCAGCAACTCAGTCATACAGGATCTACTTCTAATTCTTCTGTTATTTCTACCACATTCATTTGCAGTTCCTTCTTCCGCTGAAATCTTGAATCCCTCAAAGTATCCATGAGAGTTGGAATCAACTTCTTATAAACTCCTCTTGTTGATATTTTGAGCTCTTCTCACGAATCTTGAATGTTCTAAATGGCATTTGGAATGGTGAATCCTTTCAAGAGATTTTCAGTTCACTTTATTTATAGAGGAATCACTATCTATAGTAGCATAGCTTTACAATATGTATTTCTTAAAAATAGTAAGACTTGAAGGTCAAAATTACTCCTTGATCCATGGGCAGCAGAATGGATGTTGTGTTAACAGCATGAAAACAATAATCTCCTGTACATCTCCATCAAGCTCTTGGGTGACTGGGTGCATTGTCAAAGAGCAATAATATTTTGAAAGGAATCTGTTTTTCTGAGCGGGTCACTACAATGGATTTAAAACAGTAAGCTGTGCTATAAACAGATGTGCTACCATCCAGGCTTAGGTGTTCTATTTATGGAACACAGGCAGAGTAGATTTAGCATAATTCTTAAGGGTCCTAGAATTTTGGAATGGTAAATGAGCACTGGCTTCACTGTCAAATCGTCAGTATCATTAGCTCCTACTGAGAGAGCCAGCCTATCCTTTGAAGCCAGGTGTTAACTTCTCTCTAGCTATGAAAGTCCTTGGTAGCATGTTTTTCCAATAGAAAGCTATTGTGTATGCATTAAAAATCTGTTGTTTAGGCTCGGTGCCCATAGCATAGTGGTTATGGTGCCAGGCACATATATTAAGGCTGGTGGGTTTGAACCTAGCTAAACAACAATGACAACTGCAACCAAAAAACAGCCCAGTTTTGGGGCAGGCGCCTGTAGTCCCAGCTACTTGGGAGGCTGAGGCAAGAGAATTGCTTAAGCCCAAGAGTTGGAGGTTGCTGTGAGCTGTGACATGACTGCACTCTACTGAAGGTGACACAGTGAGACACTGTTTCAAAAAAAAAAAAAAATCTCTTGTTTAGTGTAGCCACCTTCATTAATGAGCTCAGCTAGATCTTCTGAATAACCTTTTGTAGCTTCTCCGTCAGCACAGGCTGTGTCACCTTGCATTTTTGTGTTACGGACATGGCTTCTTTCCTTAAAACCTCAAAAATCCACCTCTGCTAACTTTTCTTCTGCTGCTTCCTTGCCCTCTCAGAACTGAAGGGAATTATTGAAGGCCTTGCTTTGGATTAAGTTTTGTCTTAGGCAAGCTTGTGGCTGGTTTGCTCTTTCATCCAGACCGCTGAAACTTTTTTCATATCAGTAATAAGGCTATTTCACTTTCTTATCGCTTGTGTGTTCAATGGAGTAGAACTTCAAGAACTTTTCTTTTGTTTTCATAACTTCACTAACTATCCGGCCCAAGCGGCCTAGCTTTTGGCCTATCTCAGCTTTCGACATGCCTTCCTCACTAAGTTGAATCATTACTAGTTTTTGATTTAAAGTGAGAGACATGTGACTCTTCCTTTCACCTGAATATTTAAGAGGCCATTCTAGAGGTACTGATTGGCTTAATTTCAATATTGTTGTGTGTGAGGAAAGGAAAAGGATGAGAATGGCCAGTGGGTGGAGCAGTCAGAATTTATGGATTAAGTTCACCATGGTTTGCAGCACTTCAAAATAATTACAATAGTAACATCAAAGTCACTGATCACAGATTACCATATCAGGTACGATAACAGTGAAAAGTTCAAAATATTGTGACTATTTCCAAAATGTGACAGAGACACAAAGTGAGCGCAATGTGACACCCAGACGCAAAGTGGGCACATATTGTTGGGAAAAAAGTGCAGACAGACTTGCTTGACGCACAGTATCTGTGAAGCCTGTACAGTAGGCACTTTACAACACAACCTTGCCTCTGCAAAGACCGCAGTATCTGTGAAGCCTGTACAGTAGGCACTTT
>NW_003852412.1:2112164-2121151 GCF_000181295.1 Otolemur garnettii | reverse complement strand
TATCTGTGAAGCCTGTACAGTAGGCACTTTACAACACAACCTTGCCTCTGCAAAGACCGCAGTATCTGTGAAGCCTGTACAGTAGGCACTTTACATGGATTACCTGGCTTAAATCTCCTTCTTTTTTTTTTTTTTTTTTTACTTTTTGGCCAGACCTGGGTTTGAACCCACCACCTCTGGTATATGGGGCTGGTGCCCTACTCCTTTGAGCTACAGGTGCCACCCCGCCTGGCTTAAATCTCAAAACAATTGTATGAAGTACTATTGCCTTCATTTCTCAGATAAGGAAACTGAAGTATACAGAGATTAATAGTATACAGGTCATTATGAAAGTTTTGAGATAGACTGCATTATGGCCCATTATTTCACTTCCAAGAAACACAGTCAACAGCATTCTTTCTGACTCATTTGTGCAAGTTCCAACTTGCTCAGTTTATCAGCATTACTGGAAGGGCTTCAGTTGTTTCCTCTATGAGGATTTTACATTTCTTGAGTTTCGTGTATCTCAAAACTTTTGTAATAACCCTTGCATAACTATGACTTGAAACTAGGCAGTCTGATTCCATAACTTACAATCTATTTTTTTTTGAGACAGAGTCTCACTTTGTTGCCCCCTGGTAGAGTAATGTGGCATCAGACCTCACAGCAACCTCAGACTCTTGAGCTCAAGCTATTTTCTCGTCTCAGCCTCCCTAGTAGCTGGGCCTATAGGCACCCACCACAATGCCCAGCTATTTTTACAGACGTGATCTCATCCTGGATCAGGCTGGTCTTAAACCTGTGAGCTCAGGAGATCCATCTGCCCTGGCCTCCAAGTGTTGGAATTACAGGCGTGATCCACCACGCCCAGCCCATAACTCACAATCTTAAGCACAATGTCATACTGCCTCTTTTTCTTATACAACAATGAAAAAGATTAAATCATGATACTACAAAATAACTAACTCCTCTTGGAAGGGATCTAAAATAGAAGGTAAATTTTAGAGGTAATAGAGTTTATGGTAAACTCTACTTCCACTTTATGTGAAGAGTTTAGGTGAGTTTACAGTGTGCTTCCTTAGAAATTTGACCTCGTGAAGGCTATGTTAACCAGTTTGATGAAAAATTTCAAATTGTATATAAAATCAGCACATTATACCCCATGACTGCATTAATGTATACAGTGATGATTTAATTAAAAAAAAAAAAAGAAATTTGACTTTGTTATATACTGGGAGACTTTTCAATGATTGAATGTGAGGTTAAGGTGTAAAGGCCAGCCATGGTAACTGCCCACTGTAAATTTAAGATTCTGTTATTCTAACTGCACAATTTTCTGAAGATTATGGTTTTTAAGTAGCAAATAAAGGCAAAATTACATCATCGCTAAGACCATATAATACATTGAAAAAAATATGCATTTTGTATATCTTGCTTGTGTGAAGATTTTTTCAAGTCAGTAGGAAAGGGATAATCAAGCCCAAATAACAATAAAAATGTGTGCGTGTTTGTGTATATGTTTGGTGGTGGGGAGAAGAGTATTTAGTATCCAGAAAAAACACGAACAAATGAATAACTTAAAGTTAGAAAAGTTAAGAGTTAAAAGTGAAAAAAATAAGAATCCATTCAGTTATGTCATGCACTGCACAGAAGAGAGGGCCTATTCTATCCAAAAGCCATTTTGCAAGGGGGAGAGAGCACAGCAAATGAATGAAAGATCAACAATGTCTTCTGAAGAACAAAAGGAAATGTTTGTAAGGAGTAAAAGCTAAAAATAACCCTCTGCTTACTAATTTCCCGAAAGTTAGTCATGCTGATTCTCTGTGCGTCCCCTAGACAACATCATTTAAGTATTTTTCAAGTAAAAAGGACAAAGAACCTACAAAATTCAAAAGCTCAATTTCCAGAAAATGATCAAATTCTCAAGAGAAAAGAATCTGTAGTCAGCCACTGTGTATTTCCACACAGAAACCATGGGCAAACAACCTAGCTGCCCAACGGGTCCTCGCATGCAAAATATCACAGCTGCTGAACTAGTACTCATTGTTGATCAGCCAGCAAGTATGTCTTTAAATTTTGATCCAAAGGACCCTAAAAAGTACTTTATATAGTTTTCAGTACAAATAATTTGAAGGTGTTGGTTATACTAGCTTATAGGCTCTGATTACTACTGTTGCTAATATACTCCCAGATAAAACAGAATACTGTAAGAAAGGCCGAATTCTCAAGGGTTATTGTTCTAATTAAGAGACCGGTTGCTTTTAGTGGCTACAACCAAGTGTTATTTTCATGATAGCAAATCCCAACTCAAAGAAAAGGCACTTGCTGAAATCAATAAGTGTATTGTGCTCAAGAAAAAGGACAGGCCTCGGGAGAACTGACTTGGCTGTCTGAAGTGTCCCACTATTGATTTCTTAGCAGCCATTCCATACCCTGATCAGTCTGATCTAGCCTTAAATCCAGGGACGGTGGAAAAGTTTATGAAAAAAGCAAGGTAGTAAAAAAGAAAGTCACCATCAACTAGGCTTTCCCATAAATAGATGGTTAAAAGGTCATAGTTTCGCACATATCTAGTGATCACTAGAAGCAATAATAGTAATAAATAGAATGTGTTAGCTTTTTTAGTAATCTTCACAGCAGACTGACAGTTCAACAGGTCAGTATCACCACCATCATGTAAAGGACCTGGGATATAACACACAATCTGGAGAAGGTCTGATTCAGAGGCTTGCCCCTGAACTACCTATATTTTCTTCACTAGGTACTTCTTATTTAAACTTCTTCTTTGTAGATGAAAACAAATAAAGGCGCTATTCAAACTCAAATGCTAAGAATGTTAGGGAGTGTGCTTTATTCGCACTGTTTTTCTAAAATGCAGTTCAGATCCAGAAGAAGATGCTCATTAAATTTCTGTGAAATAAATGAAACTGTAAGGAGAAGATTTCTGTAGAAGAATCAAACTTAATTGTAAGATATTTTCGCTATCATTCTTTTTTTTGAGACAGTCTTACTTGGGGTAAGCAATTTTCTTGCCTCAGCCTCCCAAATAGCTGGATTACAGGAGCCTGCTACAGTGCCCAGCTATTTTTAGAGACAAGGTCTCACTCTGGCTCAGGCTGGTCTTGAACCTGTGAGCTCAAGCAATCCACTTGCCTTGGCTTCTCAAGTGCTGGGATTACCCGCGTGAGCCACTGCACCTGGCCCCATCATTCTTATTTATTTATTTATTTATTGAAACAGAGTCTCACTTAGTCACCCTGGGTAGAGTGCGGTCGTGTTATACCTCACAGCAACCTCAAACTCTTGGGCTCAAGTGATCCTCTTGGCTCAGCCTACCGAGTAGCTGAGACTACAGGTGTCCACCACAATGCCCAGCTAATTTTTTCTACTTTTAGCTGATAAAGGGTCTCGTTCTTTCTCAGGCTGGTCACGAATTCCTGAGCTCAAGTGATCCACCTGCCTCGGCCTTCCAGAGTGCTAGGATTACAGGTGTGAGCCATCATACTCAGTCACTTACTATATATATTCTTGACTTGACCTCTGAGCTTCTTCAACTGAACATCACTTCTCCATTGTCTTTTTTCAATACTTAAAATTTTACTTAATAATATATGCTTTTAATTTCTTATTTTTGCATCTCATGTCCTCTAGCTAAACTCTAAACATTCCAGATATTATAGTTTTTCTTCCTTTTATATCCCATCCTATCATACCTTGTATAAAATGTCAGACAAAACAGATAACCAATAATTCTATTTTGTAAGAAATCAACTGAACATTTTCCTTCTTTAAAAATATGTTTCTTGGCTAGGGTTGTTGGCTCATGCCTGTAATCCTAGCACTGTAGGAGGCTGAGGCAGGAGGATTCCTTGAGCTTAGGAGTTAGAGACCAGCCTGTGCAAAAGCAAGACTCCATATCAGCTAAAAGTAGAAAAAATTAGATGGGTATTGTGGCGAGCACCTGTAGTCCCAGCTACTGGGGAGGTTGAGGCAGGAGGATTGCTTGAATCCAGGAGTATGAAGTTGCTATTAGCTGGGCTGATGCCATGGTACCCCAGCCTGAACAACAGAGCGAAACTCTGTCTCAACAATATTTTTTTTCTAATTATTTAAAAAACAATAAATGTAGAAAATGCATGGATAGGCACAGGAGCTCACAACTATAATGCTAGCACTTTGGGAAGCTGAGGCAGGAGGATCGCTTGAAGCTAAGAATTCAAGACCAGCCTGAGCCATATCACAAGACCTCATCTGTTTTTTTTTTTAGCTGAGTTGTGATGGTGTGTACCTATAGTCCCAGCTACTCAGAAGACTGAGGGAGAAGGATTGCTTGAGCCCAGGAGATCAGGGCTGTAATGAGCTATGACTATGCCTTTGCACTCCAGCCTGAGTGACAGAGCAAGACCCTGTCTCACGTAAGAACAAAACAAAACCGGCTCGGCGCCTATAGCTCAACCGGCTAAGGCGCCAGCCACGTACACCTAAGGTGGCGGGTTCAAATCCCCAGCCCGGACCCGCCAAACAACAATAACGGCTGCAATCAAAAAATAGCCGAGCGTTGTGGCGGGCGCCTGTGGTCCCAGCTACTTGGGAGGCGGAGGCAGGAGACTCGCTTGAGCCCAGGAGTTGGAGGTTGCTGTGAGCTGTAATGCCACGGCACTCTACCCAGGGGGACAGCTTGAGGCTCTGTCTCAAAAAAAAAAAAAAAAAAAAAAAAGAACAAAACAAAACCAAAAAAATTTAAAATAAATTCAGTAAGCAAATGATTGAAATAAGCACATTTCTAAACATCATATAGATTCACATTTTGTTTCAAACCTCAGCATTTCATCTATGTTCACATGTGCCATATATGTGTGCTTGTGTATGTACAAACAGATGAATAAAAGAACAATAATGAAATCCTGAAAGAAAGCACATCGGATGTTTAAGCTACAAACTGTAGTGGTGTGCAGGAGTTGGGGATGATAGGAGACAGGATGACAGTGGGCAGAGGCCACAAGGCTGGGGACAGGTTGCTACATTTCAGGACTGAAACTTCAATGGTCAGTTCACACAGAGGGAAATGTAGGACTGCATAAACTCATTCCACATTATTAGGAAGAATGTCATTTAGTAAAATTAGGAGAAAGAAGTTCATCCAACAGGAATACAGAATTGGAAGGACAAATTCAGTCCACACAAAACAGTGCTGTCTCCAGTGCACAGCAGGAGAGCACCGAACAGGCATAAAGCAGAGCAGTGAAGGGCACGATGTCAGATCTCGGGCAAGTCCTCCTAAGTTTCAGATTTTTTCATTTGGAAAATGGGGAAAATAAGAGAACTCATCTACTTCAGATAGTGCTATGAGGATAAAATTAACAACTGACTCCAAAGCACCATGTACAGTTGTCCCAGCACCTGGTTTGTGCTCAAGACACAGCTGCCACTCTTCTGCGCCTGCACGGTCTGCCTGGCCAGGTACAGTCTTCTCTGGTCAGACCAAGCTTGTCCTTAGTTTCCTCTAAGTGTTGATTACTGGGTGTCAATGCTGAAGATAAATATCCCCACACTTCTCTTCAACTAATCTGCTACCACTCCCCGAACTGTAAACTGCTCATTTTGTTTTGGCTTCTGGAATCAAACTTCTAAGTAGACAGCCATCATCAAAACAAAACAAAACAAAACAGCCAGGTGTAGTGGCATGTGGCTGTAGGCCCAGCTATTCAGGAGGCTGAGATGGGAGGATCACTTGAGGCCAAGAGTTCAAGATCAGTGTAACACAGACACCCTGACCCAGCTCTATAAAAAGAGGCAACCCCGGGCAGTGTCTGTAGCTCAGTGGGTAGGGTGCTGGCCCCATATACTGAGGGTGGTGGGCTTGAACCTGGCCCTGGCCAGCTAAAAACAGCAGTGGCAACTGCAACAAAAAATAGCCAGGCGTTGGGGGTAGGGAGGCGCCTGTAGCCCTAGCTACTTGGGAGGCTGAGGCAAGAGAATCACTTAAGTCCAAGAATTAGAGGTTGCTGTGAGCTGCGATGCCACAGCACTCTACTGAGGGCAATGGGGGAAAAAAAAAAGAGGCACCCCTTCCCTAATAAATACAATTTGATGGTTTCCAATCACCTTCCACAGATCTTAACTCAACCCCCACTGAAGGTAAGCATTTGTGAATTCTCTTGAACCTAAAGTACAATAAATTACCTCATGTTAAGTGATCTTTTTTTGAACTCTTTTCCAGTTTTTTTTTTTTTTTTTTTTTTTTAGTTAGCGTATCACTATGTCTCCCTCGGTAGAATGCAGTAGTGTCATAGCTCACAGCAACCTCAAACTCTTAGGCTTAAGCAATTCTCTTGCCTCAGCCTCCCAAGTAGCTGGGACTATAGGTACCTGCCACTATACTATTTTTTTGTCATAGTCATTGTTGTTTGGCAGGCCTGGTTGGGTTCAAACGCCCCAGCCCTGGTATATGTGGCTGACGCCCTAGCCACTGAGCTACAGGTACTGAGCCTCCTTTTCAGTTTTGAGTAGTGTACTTTTTTTTTTAGAGACAGAGTCTCACTTGGTCGTCCTCGGTAGAGTGCTGTTGCATCATCGCTCACAGCAACCTCCAGCTCTTGGGCTTTAGTTGCCTCAGCCTCCAGAGGTGTTGGAACTATAGGCACCCACCACAACGCCCGGCTATTTTTTGTTGCAGTTTGGCCGGGCAGGGTTTGAACCTACCACCCTCGGTATATGGAGCTAGTACTCTACTCCCTGAGCCACAGGTACTGTCCTTGAGTACTTTTTATTGATCACAAAAGAATACTTCAAATACGTATGACACTTTCTGCTTTTCCAATTGCCTTTTCACATATTTGTTTATTTCCCCAATACTCTAGGGAAAAAGACTTAAGAATTGCTATTGTCGGGCAGTGCCTGTGGCTCAAAGGAGTAGGGCCCCAGCCCCATATGCCAGAGGTAGCGGGTTTAAACCCAGCCCCGGCCAAAAATTGCAAAAGAAAAAACAAAAACCAAAAAACCTCACTTTAAAAAAAAAAAAAAAGAATTGCTGTTGTCCCCATTTACTGAGTAATAAAGATGATTTAGTTCAAAGAGGTTAAAGAACTTGCCCCAACTCCCACAGCCAGGCCACAGATATACAGATGATTTTTGATGATTTTTGATCCAGAGCCCTATAGTCATAACGCTAGGGTACCTTCCTGATTAATAAAGGGTATATTTTTCTACAACAGTATCCAATTCAATTCCTCTTAACAGTCTTTCTGCCAAATAAACAGATTTGAAATCACATATTTTGAAGTTTTCTGCCCATGCATTTCTTTCACTTTTAATTAAGAAGTCTTTATTATGATTCTGATGCACTTCCTTAGAATAATTATCTCTTTAAAGTTCAAAACTCATTACTGCTCTTAAGACACAACCCCACACAGACATTACAATAGAGGCTGTTAAGAAGCTTACTTGTCTATTCTAAAGAAGTTCAAAAGGCCAATGATTACTGAGAGCACAAACCACAATAAAGCCATGAAACAGGAACAGATACTATAGATACCACCTCTTGATTACTACCTTTGAAATGACCTGCCCAGTAGTGTAAGCACAAGTAAATATGAGTGAAACTCATCTCCTGAATGATGAGATAGTAGACATACTGAACTAGTGCATCCGCATGTTTGAAAACTGGAAGTTCCTGCCAACAAATTTAAATATTACTATGACAAGCTCAAACGAGCTCTTCCGGTCATTACATGTGTAGACTGTCACAGTGGGGAACTCAAACACTGAGCTGCCCTATCTTAAAACCAACCTACTGAATATGTACAGCAAATCTTTTATTTACTATCCATTTCTTAGATGAGTTAAAAGTATTATTAAACACAGAAGTTATGAATCTCTTTATTTGCCACCATCCATTTTAGGTTAGTATGGGAAGTTCTCTTTTGCTAGACTAGATGTTAAAAAAAAAAAAAAGAAAAAGTTCTGAAATTATTATAAAGTTCAAAATATATGAATCTGTGCCTACAAAAGACAAAATTAATGATCGCTGTATCCAAATATGATTACCTTAAAAGTTCTTAAAATATTATTGGACATCTGAATGGATTAATAAACAAAGAAGAGGGTAGCGCCTGTGGCTCAGTGAGTAAGGCGCTGGTCCCATATACCGATGGTAGAGGGTTCGAACCCAGCCCTGGTCAAACTGCAACAAAAAAATAGCTGGGCATTGTGGTGGGTGCCTGTAGTCCCAGCTACTTGGGAGGCTGAGGCAAGAGAATCCCCCAAGCCTAGGAGTTGGAGGTTGCCGTGAGCTGTGTGATGTCAGGACACTCTACTGAGGGCGATAAAGTGAAACTCTGTCTCTACCAAAAAAAAAAAAAGACAAAGAAGAGATTTTTCAAAGATAATCTCATGAGGAGATGACCGAGCAAGGGACTGTACCGACACACTGCTCATCAGTATGACCCATCTTGTGCTCATGAATGAGGTTAGGCAAAGCTGTCAGAAATGAATATAGCCCACTGTTTCAACAGCGAGACACCAAACTGGTGAATGCAGTATATATATTCAGTTTGGTCATAAGTTAAAGAGCTCTAAAAAGTCACAGTACCAAGAAAATATTTACCAGTACTGAAGTGGCTATCTTCAAGGATCAAAAATAATGTAAGAAATAATGAGAACAACGTGATTAATTGTGAACTGACTATAGACCGGGTAATCATGGTGAAGTTATAAGAGGACTGTCTGAAAAAAGCACACACATCGAGAGCACTGTTTGAAGATCCCTATTATCTTAATGAATGTATTAACACACCAAACTACTTCCTTGTGAATCACCAGCTGACAATCAGCATCCAAATGAGGAAACTGCTATAATTCTTAACTTGAGATTCATTATGGTCTGCAATTTAAGGGGGCTGTGAGCCCTTTGGAATTCTAGGTAAGATCTTGGGTCCGTTTTTCTTTTTTTTTTTTTTTTTTTTGACAGAGCCTCAAGCTGTCCCCCTGGGCAGAGTGCCGTGGCATTA
>NW_003852412.1:2108132-2109856 GCF_000181295.1 Otolemur garnettii | reverse complement strand
TGGCATCACAGCTCACAGCAACCTCCAACTCCTGGGCTCAAGTGAGTCTCCTGCCTCAGCCTCCCCAAGTAGCTGGGACCACAGGTGCCTGCCACAACGCCCGGCTATTTTTTGGTTGCAGCCGTCATTGTTGTTTGGCAATCCCGGGCTGGATTCGAACCCGCCACCTTAGGTATATGTGGCTGGCGCCTTAGCCACTTGAGCCACAGGTGCTGAGCCAAATATGTGGTGTTTAATGAGGAGTAACATATCAATGCTGGTATCAATTCTTAGTTGTGACATATTACTGTAATGTAAGGTGTTAAAAGTAGGGGAAAGGGTGAAAGGCACATAGGTAATATTTATACTATCTTTGCAAATTTTCTGTAAATCTAAAACTATTCTAAAAAGTAGGTTTTTTTTTTCAAAGTTTACTTTTAGAGACACATAGCAATTCCAAATTTGGAAAACTATCTCCCCACTATTGTTAATATCAGTGTAGTTAAATTATTAGGTTGAACTATTGAACTAGACATTTTCATATGTTAATGATGGCTAAATATCAGCAAGTTCATTTGGTTCAAGCTAGAATAATTAGGCCTACAAAGTTAAGAATAAATGCATTTTTTATGATGGAAATAACCCAATTTTAATCCACTGCGCACACACACCTCTGCCCGGGCAAATTCTCTGCATGATTATATATTATCTATGATTCTGAGGCTCGCAAGGGAGCTGTTACAAAACATTTATTATTAAGAAAGGAGTAAAGGATAGAAGAGGGTTGAAGCTGTTGAAGTAAAGCATTAATAAGCAGAAGAGGTAATCATGGCACAGTTTTCCTGTGACACTTATATCATATTCTTATGGAGAAGAAAAGAATTAAAAGGAAAAAGCAAAACATTTGTAACCCTTCCTTAGCGATAGTCTTAGTTTTTTCCCACAGGCTATTATGTAACACAAAGCTCTTTCGCTGGTACATTAACTCTGGGTAAAAATACCTTGCGAAAGAGGACGTGGTAAAGAGTAGTTTGTGTTTTTGCAAAAGGCCTACAAAATTCTTGAACACATTCAGCTTCTGACTAAACCAACCTACCGAAAGGAGAGAAACCTGATGGTAGTGGAAAAAAAAATTCTGGAGAAGCAGGTGGTAGGTTTACTGTAAACAAATCACTTACCTGTGCGCAGATCTGATGCATGACGTGACCAAATTCATGGAAGTAAGTCCTCACTTCGTCATGTCTCAGGAGAGAGGGACGACCCGCGGCTGGCTGTGAGAAGTTCACCACAAGGGCAGCCACAGACATCATCCGGCTTCCATCAGGGAGAAGACAGCCAGGCTGGAGACCAAAGCAGGCAGCGTGATTATATTTTCCTTCCCTGGGAATCAGAAACATACCTTGGTGAGACACGAAAATTCTTCTTGACAACAGTGGCATGGCATTTCTTGGCCATTAGGAATATATGACACCAGAAGATGCTTTTACACACTTAATTTACCTTTTAGAAAATTAAGGCATTTTACTAAAATGGAAAAACTAAAACTAAACAAATAATAACCCCACTATCACTTTACGTGAGTTGTATCTCCAAGGTTTCTTTTGTTGAAAAATCATTTTTTGACATGGTGGGGGTGGGGGAAGGGGAAAGCAGAGAGAAAAAGGAGGAGGGGGCTCGGCGCCTGTGGCTCAAGTGGCTAAGGCGCCAGCCACGTACACCTAAGGTGGCAGGTTCGAATCCCCAGC
>NW_003852412.1:2100313-2107418 GCF_000181295.1 Otolemur garnettii | reverse complement strand
CCGGGCTGGGGATCCGAACCCGCCACCTTAGGTGTACGTGGCTGGCGCCTTAGCCGGTTGAGCTATAGGCGCCGAGCCGAGACAGAGTCTTATTATGTCTCTCTCTCGGTAGAGTGCTGTGGCGTCACAGCTCACAGCAACCTCAAAACTCTTGGGCTTAAGCAATTCTCTTGCCTCAGCCTCAGCCTCCCAAGTAGCACTTGCCACAACGCCCAGCTATTTTTTGGTTGCAGTTGTCATTGTTGTTTAGCAGGCCCTGGGCCAGGCTTGAACTTGTCAGCCTAGGTGTATGTGGCCTGTGCCCTGCTTGCTGAGCTATGGGTGCTGAGCCTGAAAAATCTTTTTTTTTTTTTTTTTTTGAGACAGAGCTTCAAGCTGTCCCCCTGGGTAGAATGCTGTAGCATCACAGCTCACAGCAACCTCCAACTCTTGGGCTCAAGCGATTCTCCTGCCTCCGCCTCCCAAGTAGCTGGGACTACAGGCACCTGCCACAATGCCCGGCCATTTTTTAGTTGTAGTTGTCATTGTTGTTTGGTGGGCCCAGGCTGGATTCAAACCGGCCAGATCAGGTGTATGTGGCTGGCACCTTAGCCACTTGAGCCATAGGCGCTAAGCCTAAAAACTCTTTTTTGAGACAGAGTCTTACATTGTTGCCCTTGGTAGAGTGTCATGTCATTATCATAGTTCACAGCAACCTCAAACTCTTGGGCTCAAGCAAGTCTCTTGCTTTAGCCTCTGGAGTAGCTGGGACTACAGGTGCCTGCCACAATGCCTGGCTATTTTTAGAGATGGGGTTTCGCTCTTGCTCAGGCTGGTCTTGAACTCCAGAGCTCAGGCGATCTGCCCACCTCAGCCTCCCAAAGTGCTGGGATTGCAGGTGTGAGCCATTGCACCCAGCTGAAAAATCTTATGGTGAGAATGTCTCTATACCTCATGTATCTGATTTATTTTGATGAATTCCTACTTTTCTTTTTCAAAGATGTTGAAGCAAATTTGAAATAAAAGATATAATTTGACTGACTAGATAATTTTTTCTTTAAAATTATAACTGATAAAAAACTAAATGCCAGACAATAAGGTTTTTCCTTTATCCTTGGGTGTGGTGGCTCACACCTGTAATCCTTGCATTCTGGGAGGCTATGGTGGGTGGATTGCCTGAACTCATGAGTTCGAGACCAGATTGAAGAATCCCTTAAGCCCGATAATTTTTCTTTTTCTTTTTTGACTCTGTCTCACTTGATTCCTCTCTGTGGAATGCTGGGGCATCTGAGCTCACAGCAACCTCAAACTAGGGCTCAAGAGGATCTCTCTTGATCCTCGCTTCAAGAAATCCTCTTGCCTCAGTCTCCCAAGTAGCTGGGACTACAGGTGCCTGCCACAACACCTGGCTATTTTTTAAGAGACAGGATCTCACTCTTGCTCAGGCTGGTCTCAAATTCCTGAGCTCATGGCTCAGCACCCAAAGCTCAGTGGTTAGGGTGCTGGCCACATAAACCAAGGGTAAGGTGACCAGATGTCCCACTTTTTAACAATTTGTCCCGTGTCCCATGGTGTTTTAAAAAATTGCTGATTTTTGGAAAGAATGCCCAACAAGCTAGGGAACGGCAGGAGAAGGGGAAGGGAATAGACGGTTTTCAGCTGCCATGTGGTTATTTCACCAGGATATGAGTTTTATATTATTTTTACTAATTTGATAATATTAAACTTTTTTTTTTTTTTGAAACAGAGCCTCAAGCTGTCGCCCTGGGTAGAGTGCTGTGGCATCACAGCTCATAGCAACCTCCAACTCCTGGGCTCAAGTGAGTCTCCTGCCTCAGCCTCCCCAAGTAGCTGGGACTACAGGCGCCTGCCACAATGCCTGGCCATTTTTTGGTTGCAGCCATCATTGTTGTTTGGCAGGCCCAGGCTAGATTTGAACCTGCCACCTTAGGTATATGTGGCTGGCGCCTTAGCCGATTTAGCCACAGGTGCCTAGCCGATAATGTTAAACTTTAATAATAACAAATAATTGTTGAGAACTCATTACCGAGGAGAACTGCTTATCAAAGTTCGCATTGTTGATGAGTTGTTAGAATTCGATCACCATTCTTTGGACTTAATGAACAATGGTATTTTTTGGCATTGGCAACCATGAAAACATTTTGTAACTGTCTTTCAGACGATACACATCGTACTGCATGCTAGTGCTAGTTAAACAAGTGATGTCAACAAATCAGCTATTCAGATTATTTAGGTAAGTAATTTATTTATTTCATGAATTTAGCAGATAATACTCGTATTATTTACATTTTATGGTGGTGGCAAAAAGTCTAGCCCCGGTCTTGAAAGTGACACTTACGACTTACCAGGCATCATTATTAAAAAAATAGATTGATAAGGAAAAGGTTAAATCTTGGGCATCAGCAAAAATCACAATAGAGAACAAATGCTTAAAATATTTCATCATTTTGAAACAAACCATGTTCCATATAATAATGCACTAAAAATTGTGGGATATGCGCTGTCCTTACCAGGAACTAATGCTGTGACTGAATGTGTTTTTTCTACGGTAAATAAAGTGTGGACATCAGAAAAATCACAATTAAGTGTTGAGATTTCGAAAGCCATTTTATGTGTGAAATATAATTTAACAAATTCTTGTGAAAAATTTCATGATCTTTTAAATGACAGCAATCTACTAAAAAAAATTCACTCAAATGAGAAATATGCCAAAGAATAAAATAATACTATACATAATTTTAATGTATTATATTTATAAATTGTACTTATATTGAAATTTAAAAAATATATTACAGTACTATTTTTGCAGTCTACGAAAATTTTTGTTGCTCCATATAGACCAAATTTTTTTTTTTTTTTTGAGACAGAGCCTCAAGCTATCCCCCTGGGTATAGTGCCATGGCATCACAGCTCACAGCAACCTCCAACTCCTGGGCTCAAGGGAGTCTCCTGCCTCAGCCTCCCAAGTAGCAGGGACTACAGGCGCCCGCCACAATGCCTGGCCATTTTTTGGTTGCAGCCATCATTGTTGTTTGGCGGGCCTGGGCTTAGGATTCGAACCCGCCACCTTAGGTGTATGTGGCTGGCGCCTTAGCCACTTGAGCCACAGGCACCAAGCCTAGACCAAATTTTTAAATAAGAACCCCCCTGCCCCTGGTCAATGGTGTCCCACTTTACCAATGTTAAAATCTGGTCACCTTAACCAAGGGTGGTGGGTTTGAACCCAGCCTGGGCCTGCTAAACAACAATGACAATCGCAACAAAAAAATAACTGGGCAGGCGCCTATATTCCCAGCTACTTGGGAAGCTGAGGCAAGAGAATCGCTTAAGTCCAAGAGTTGGAGGCTGCTGTGAGCTGTGACACCACGGTACTCTACCGAGGGAGACAGAGGAAGACTCTGTCTCAAAAAAAAACCCCCAAAACTCCTGAGTTCACACAATCCATCTGCTTTGGCTTCCCAAGTGCTGGGATTACAGGCATGAGCTACCACACCAGCCAAAGCCCAGCAATTTGAGGTTGAGACTCTGTCTCAAACAAAACAAAACAAATTAAGAAACAACAAAAATGATTTTTACTTTTTTTTTTTGACACAGAGTCTCAAGTTGTCACCTTGGGTAGAATGTCATGGCATCATAGGTCACAGCAACTTCCAACACAGGTTCAGGCGATCCTCTTGCCTCAGTTTTTTCTATTTTTATTTTTATTTTATATTTTTTGAGACATAGTCTCACCATGCCGCCCTTGGTAGTAGTGCTCTGCCATCACAGCTCACAGCAACTTGAAACTCTTTGGGCTTAAGCCCACCTCCAGTATATGGGGCTGGCACCCTACTCCTTTGAGCCACAGGCGCTGCCTGTGCCTGGCTATTTTTTGGCTGCAGTTGTCATTGCTGTTTGGAAGGCCCAGGCTTGGCTCAAACCCGCCACCTCTGGTATATGTGGCTGGTGCCCTAACTGCTTGAGCTACAGGTGCCAAGTCAGTTTTTTTATTTTTAGTGGAGATGGGGTCTCCCTTTTGCTCAGGCTGATCTCGAACTTGTGAGCTCAAGCAACCCACCTATCTTGGCTTCCCAGAGTGCTAGGATTACACGCGTGAGCCACCGCGCCTGTTCTCACTTTTTATCTGAATCAGAAATCACAATTAAATGAGTTTCTTTTATAAACTAGACAGGCTGTTTTGAAACAGAATACTTTGAGTTAGCCTGGGAAAATGCATAAATTATACTAAAAAAGTAGTCCATTCTTGGATAGTGTTATATCAGTGATAGACTCTCTAAAAGCTATTAGACTATTAGACTTCCTTCTTTCCTTTTGATTTTTTTGCTCAGAAAACTAACAGTACATTCAAATTTCGAGTAGATTTTTCTTAGTTTGATTTGTTTTTATTTGTATATTTTTTGCTGTGCTATCTTTTTGGGTGACTCTTATTATTCTTTTCCTACTGATGCTATTAAAATACAAATTAAAAACCTAGTCTTTTTCCAACATCCCAGTAAGATATATAAAACTGGAAAGGACATTGCTCCTGTCTTTACCGCAACAATGCCATGCTGCATGTGGCACAATCTGCAAATCACTTTTCTTGAACCCATCAGAGAGATGAGATTGAAAGGCAATCAGCTGGGCAGTGCCTATGGCTCAGTGGGTAGGGTGCTGGCCCCATATACCAAGGGTGGTGGGTTCGAACCCACCCCTGGCCAAACTGCAATAAAAAGTAGCTGGGCGTTGTGGTGGGTTCCTGTAGTCCCAGCTACTTGTTGAGGCTGAGGCAAGAGAATTGCCTAAGCCTAGGAGTTGGAGGTTGCTATGAGCTGTGATGCTATGGCATTCTACGGAGGGTGATAAAGACTCTGTCTATAGAAAAAAAGGCAACCAGCTAACTTAAGAAAGATGCCTCTAAGAAGAGAGAAGACATTTAACATATTTGTATGAAAAATTTTTAATGAGCTGCTAAAGGCTAATGATGAACCAGCTAAAATAGGGAGCCACTAGGAGCGGCAGGCAAGGGAAATTCTACATCCATTTGCAGGGTCTTCTCCAAGGACCACACTGGATGCACACAAAAAAGACTGAGGGCAGAGTGAAAGCCCTGGGAAAGGATTAGCCCCTGGGGAAAGGTGTAGCATTGCCTAGATTCTCTTTATCTCTCAAGGGCAACAAACCCTGTTATCTTTAGAGCACTAGTGCAAACCCATTGCTATCAGGGTAAAGGAACAGGAAAACAACCCTCTACCCTTGGAGAAGGTTAGGATTATACATTGGGGTCAGACCTACAACCAAGGGTAGGGCAGGATCACTGAGCAGGCCCCCTCTTAAGACCCAAGAAGTCTACAAAGTCTAGTCTGTGATAAAGGGTGATGCTTCATCAGAACAGAAAATTCCCACTGCTAACCAGGTTAACAAGCAGCCAGTAAGAGATAATGGCAGTCTCTGGGTGGGAGAGGAGCCAGGCCTTGAAAAGACCTGCTCTGAGCAGAGCACAAAGGGAAGACCTGAAGTTGAGGGTGAAAGAGGCACTGAGAAAAACTCTCTGGCAAATCACCTTCTATCCTAAACACAAGATATGGGAATCAGAAGTTTAGAATGTATTGAGGTTAGCCATGGCAACAAGAGATCCCAAAACTAGTTCAACTACTAAGTGAATCAACCCCCAACATCGAAGGCCTACCAGAAGTAAATGTATGACCATTAACTGGCAAAAAAATATTTACTTCAGTCTTTAATATTGTACACAAGATGCCTGGTTTTCAAAAAAAAGTTGTGAGTATTGAGCTTGGTAGCTCATACCTTTAATCCTAGCACTCTTGGAGGCCAAGGCGGGTGGACTGCTTGAGCTCAGGAGTTTGAGACTAGCCTGAACAAGAGTGAGACCTGTCTCTACTAAAAATATAAAATCTACCCAGGCATTGTGGCAGGTGCCTGAAGTCCCAGCTACTAGGGAGGCTGAGGCAAGAGGATTACTTGAGCCCAAAAGTTTGAGGTTGCTGTGAGCTAAGAGCTCTACCAAAGGCAACAAAGTGAAACACTGTCTCAAAAAAATGCCTGGGGCTCCGCACCTGTGACTCAAGTGCGTAAGGCGCCAGCCACATACACCTAAGGTGGTGGGTTTGAATCCAGCCCAGGCCTGCCAAAACAACGATAGCTGCAACCAAAAAATAGCCCGGCGTTGTGGCGGGCACCTGTGGTACTAGCTACTTGGGAGGCTGAGGCAGGAGACTTGCTTGAGCCCAGGAGTTGGAGGCTGCTGTGAACTGTGATGCCACAGCACTCTATCCAGGGGGACAGCTTGAGGCTGTCTCAAAAAAAAAAAAAAGCCTGGTAGGAGGGTTCATACCTATAATCCTAGCACTCTGGGAGGCTGCTGCAGGTGGATTGCCGGAGGTCAAGAGTTTGAGACCAGCCTGGGCAAAGTGAGACCCCTTCTCTACTAAAAATAGAAAAATTAGCCAGGTGTGGTAGACAAAGATGTTGGAGCTATCAGACAGAGTGTTTATAATAACCAAAATTAGTATATTTAAGTGTCTGGAGATAAGTATACTATGCATGGGAAGATGGATACTTCTGGCAGAGAGTTAGAACTATGAGAAAGAATCAAATGAAAACATTAGAATTAGCCAGGCAAGGTGGCTCATGCCTGTAATCCCAGCATTCTGGGAGGCTGAGGCAGGTGGACTGTTTGAGCTCACAAGTTCAAGACTAGTCTGAGCAAGAGCGAGACCCCATCTCTAAAAATAGCCAGGTTTTGTGGCAGGCTCCTGTAGTCCCAGATACTTGGGAGGCTGAGGCAAGAAGATGGCTTGAGCCCAAGATTTAGAGGCTGCTGTCAGCTATGATGCCTCAGCACTCAACTCCAGAGCGATTGAGTGAAACGCCAAAAGACTGGAATTGAAAAACAGTAATAGAGATGAAGTATGCCTTTGATGGGCTCATTAGAAAACTTGAAACAGCCAAGGAAGAATCACTAAACCAAAAGATAAGCCAACTGAAATCACCCTATCTAAAATGTAAAAATGTAAAAAAGGTGGCTCGGCGCCTATGGCTCAACCGGCTAAGGCGCCAGCCACGTACACCTAAGGTGGCGGGTTCGAATCCCCAGCCCGGACCC
>NW_003852412.1:2094678-2097901 GCF_000181295.1 Otolemur garnettii | reverse complement strand
ATGGTCTTGGGGCGGTGTCTGAGCTCAGTGAATAGGGTGTTGGCCCCATACACCAAGGGTGGTGGGTTCAAACCTGGCCCCAGCCAAACTGCAACAAAAAATAGCTAGGTGCTGTGGTGGGAGCCTGTAGTCTCAGCTACTCAGGAGGCTGAGGCAAGAGAATTGCCTAAGCCCAAGAGCTGGAGGTTGCTGTGAGCTGTGTGTGATGCCACAGTACTCTACCGAGGGTGACAAAGTGAGACTCTGTTTCTATTAAAAAAAAAAAAGAAAGAAACACGGTCTTGATGGTGCCTATAGCTCAGTGGGTAGGGTGCTGGCCACATAATACCCAGGCTGGTGGGTTCAAACCAGGCCCAGGCCAGCTAAACAAAACAGACAACTGCAACAAAAAAATAGCTGGGTGTTGTGGCAGATGCCTGCAGTCCTAGCTACTTGAGAGGCTAAGGCAAGAGAATCGCTTAAGCCCAAGGTTTGAGGCTGCTGTGAGCTGCGATGCCATAGCACTCTCCTGAGGGTGATACAGTGAGACACTGTCTTAAAAAGAACAACAACAGGGTCTTGTTCTGTCTCCCAGGCTGGAGTGCAGTGGTGTGATCATGGCTTACTGCAGCCTCGACCTCTCAGGATCAAGCAATTCTCCCACCTTGAAAGGAGCTGGGACTACATAGGTGTGTGTAAGTGGACCCAGCTAACAGTAAAGTTTTTTTTTGTTTTTTTAAAGAGAGTGTCTTGCTTTGCTGCCCAGGCTGCCGTGTAGAGGCTTGATCATAGTTCTCTACAGCCTTGAACTCCTGGGCTCAAGCCATCCTCCCACCTCAGATTCCCAAAGTGCTGGGATTACAGGTGTGAGCTTGAGCCACCACACCCAATCTGAGTAGAGTCTTAAAATGGGTAAGAAATGAATCCCTAGGTCCCTTCCAACAGTGTGATCCTCAGTACCTTGGGTAGAGGTCCAAGTAGAACTGTCCCAATACTTCTCCTGTCGTTTTATCCTTCACGGTGTAAAGTGTAACACTTTTATTCCAAACGTGAGCATCTGCCACTTGCTCAAATGAAAGTCCCAACAATTCTTGGTAGGTGTTCAGCAAGCCTTCAGTGACTACCTCAATTGGGAAATATTCCTTGAGAAACTCTTGGTCTACAGAGTACTTGAGTTCTTCTGTCCGAGTCATGTAGTAATGCAGATCCCAGGCATTGATTTTACCATCATATTCAAAACCTCTCTCTTCACATTCATTTTTCTTCAAATTCAAAATAAACTCTCGTTCTGCATCACCCAAGGGTTTTAATTTCTGGCTTAAATCGTCTATGAAGAAATTAGGAAAAGTTAATGATTTGTTGATGTTGGGAACAAACACTTTCATACATTAATACCAGTGTTTTACAATGGTGCTTCCTTTGCAGTACTCAACACAGATAAATCAGGAGAAAAGAGGGAAAGAGAGGCTTGGCGCCCATGCCCAATGGTTAGGGTGCCAGCCACATACAATAAGAGTGGTGGGTTCGAACCCAGCCTGGGCCACTAACCAACTGCAACAACAACAAAAAAATAGCCTGGTGTTGTGGCAGGCGCCTATAGTCCTGGCTGCTTGGGAGGCTGAGGCAAGAGAATCGCTTAAGCCCAAGAGTTGGAGGTTGCTCTGAGCTGTGACTCCATGGTACTCTACTGAGAGTGACATAGTGAGACTCTGTCTCAAAAAAAAAACAAAAAACAAAAAAAGAAAGAAAGAAAAAGAAAAGAAGAAGAAAAAGAGAGCGGGAAGAAAATTGGCTATATTATGAATGATGCTTTTCTCTTCAAAGTGATTTGTTTTATGGTTTTTTCTTTTACTACCACCAAAACCATACTACAACTTCCTCACAGCATCAACAAAGCTGAAGTTTAACTCAGAGAACTCTGATTCAAGAACAGGGAACAAAGCAATAGCGAAACAAAACTCACATACATGGTTATTGTTCAGTGAAGTTACTTAGGCTTCTAAGAAAGCCAAGGGAAATAAATCAGATGACCTGTGGTCAACATTATCTAGAAATTGCTCAATGCATCTGATGACCATGGGGTTAGTTTCTCATACCCCATTTCCTAAGAAAAACTGGACACAGCAACTCTAGTTTTTAGCAGAAGAAATTTCTGGGCACCACAATATATATATTATATCTAAATTTTACTGTATTTGCTTAAATGAGTAAGCTCTTATGCATTATTTTTCACAGTTGTTACGTATGTTAAGATACAAATGTGCCTGGCTCTCTAAGAAGCACAGCAGTTCAGGAGGCAGCCCCACAAATGAGAGAGGGAGAGGCAGAGGGAGGATGCTGTGAAGACAAAGGAGGAAACTCATGAAGGATACGAGAGTCCTGATGAGGCCTCTGCGAGAATATGTGAATATAGGTGGCAAAGGACAATTTGCACTGGCCGTTGGCATGGGAATATGCCAATTCAAATGGGAGGGAAAACACCTTTAAGTGAATTAAGTTAAGGAAAAACTTAATTCCTTTACGTGCAGCTGCCCGTAAAGGAAACACTGTCAACAATGCTAACTCTCTTGAGTCATTCTCTGATACAACATGTGTCAGACTGTATGGCAACTGCCCGTTCACATCTCTATTGTTTCCAGTAAGTGGAAAATCCATTGAGGAGGGTGGGCATGATAGCTCACCCCTGTAATCCTAGCACTCCGGGAGGCTGAGGTGGGAGGACTGCTTGAGCTTAGGAGTTCAGGACCAACCTGAGCAGGTGTGAAACCCTATCTTTACCTAAATTAGAAAAATTAGCCAGGCATGGTGGTGTGTGCCTATAGTCCCAGCTACTTGGGAGGCTGGGCCAGGAGAATCAGTTGAGCTTAGGAGTTTGAAGTTGACACCACTGTACTCTACCCAGGGTAACAGAGCAAGACACTGTCTAAAATACAAAAAGAAACAACTCTCCCCCCAAAACCAAAATAAAATCCAAATCCATTGGGGAAAGGACTTCAGTGTTTTATTCTTTTCCATAGGCTTACTATTATGTTGATAGCATACTGCATAATATTAGGTAGTCATTTAATAAGTGTCTCAAGAATGAATAAATGAATTATATAATAAATAAATACCCATTTATGGAGCACCTGTTACCTGTCACATATGATTCAAGTATACATATGGTAATAATTCAAGGTATAGCCATTGAAGGCACAGTGGAATAAATTTCAGGATAAAGGCTACATTTTTTTTTTTTTTTTTT
>NW_003852412.1:2087202-2094621 GCF_000181295.1 Otolemur garnettii | reverse complement strand
GTGGCATCACAGCTCACAGTAATCTCCAACTCCTGGGCTCAAGCGAGTCTCCTGCCTCAGCCTCCCAAGTAGCTGGGACCACAGGCGCCTGCCACAACGCCAGGCTATTTTTTTTTTCTTTGGTTGCAGCCGTCATTGTTGCTTGGCGGGTCTGGGCTGGGGATTCGAACCCGCCACCTCAGGTGTACATGGCTGGCGCCTTAGCCGGTTGAGCTATAGGCGCCGAGCCTACAATCTTAATATATTATTATTTCTAAATTAATTAAGCTAATAAGAAAATATTAAAGCAACAGACTAAATACTTTCACAAGTGGTGGAAGGTAAATCAAGTTTGAAAAGAGTGAGAAAAAAATACAATACTTTGGTGAACTCTGATTAGAGATGATTAGGACAGAAGTTAGTATCCTTACTATGACTAATCTATGCAACCATTTTCACTAAGATGAAAAAGAGAACAGAGAGACTATTGGAATAGTGACAGTCTAGATGGAGAGGGGAGAGTACCAGTGAGTAAAGGTCATGGCCTGGAGATATAGGATTAAGAGGGCCAACTACACAGAGGTAGCACATGCCTCTTCCTCAGAGAGGAACCACAATAGGAAGCAGATTCTCACACTTTGAACAGATCATCAAGGAGATAACACTAGGGTTCACCAGGGAACGAATAGGAAGCAACTGTCTGGCAATGGATCCTAATCAAAAAGAATTTCTTATAATGGGTTGGTGCCTGTGGTTCAGTGGGTAAGGCGCTGGCCCCATTTACTGAGGGTGGCGGGTTTAAACTGGCTCTGGTCAAACTGCAACAACAAAAAAAAGCCGGGCATTGTGGCGGGGACCTGTAGTCCCAGCTACTCAGGAGGCTGAGGCAAGATAATCACCTAAGCCCAGGAGTTGGAGGTTGCTGTGAGCTCTAATGCCATGGCACTCTACTGAGGATGATAAAGGAAGACTCTGTCTCAAAAAAACAAAACAAAAACAAATGGGCTTTGCAATAATATTGGCATCTAGCCACTTATATAGGAAACTCCAAAATATCAATAGCAGACCTCTTGGCAGAAACACTGTAGGCCAAAAGAAAATAGTGTGGCATTATCAAAGTGCTAAAAGAAAATACTGTCCATCAGAAGTTCTATATCCTGCCAGAATAAGCTTCACAAATAAAGAGTCTTTCCCAGACAAACGAACACTGAGTGAGTTTGTCACAACCAGACCACCCTACAGAAAATACCAAAAGGAGTCTTAAACATGGAGGCAAAAGGTCAAAATTCACTATAACAAAACACAGGAAAATGTTAAAATCACAAGTCTTATACAACAATAATGCCACACAAAAGAGGAAGAGAAAGGAACTAAATGGCAACATGGCAGAAGTTCAGTAAATTGCTAGGCACTGTGGCTCAACACCTGTAATCCTAGCACTCTGGGAGGACAAGGTGGGTGGATTGTCTGAGCTCAGGAGTTCAAGACCAGCCTGAATAAGAGGGAGACCCCGTCTCTTGAAAAAAAAAAAATAGCCAAGGCGGAGCCTGTGGCTCAAGGAGGAGGGTGCTGGCCCCATATAGGCGCCAGCCCCATATATCAGAGGTAGTGGGTTTGAACCTGACCCTGGCCAAAAACTGAAAAAAAAAAAAAAAAAAAACCAGCCATTATGGCAGGCACCTGTAGTCCCAGCTACTTGGGAAGCTGAAGCAAGAGGATCGCTTGAGCCCAAGAGTTAGAGGTTGCTGTGAGGTATGACACCAGGACACTCTACCAGGTGACAAAGTGAGACTCTGTCTAAAAAATAAGTTCAGTAAACCACAAGAGAAAAAGAAACAAAGAAATTTATAAAATAACTAGAAATCAACTAGTACAAAACTTCTTTGAAGAAGAGGTTAAGAAAGAAACAAAACCTCACACATTAAATTTGAACATAAATGGATGAAATCGTCCACTTTAAAAATATAGATTGGCAGAATGGATTAAAAAACATGATCCAGGCCAGGGGCAGGCTCATACCTGTGATCCTAGCACTCTGGGAAGCTGGGGAGGTCCCTTGAGCTCAGGAGTTCAAGACCAGCCTAAGCAACAGCAAGACCCTGTCTCTAGTAAAAATAGAAACATTACCTGGGTGTTCTGGTGAGGGCCTGTAGTCCCAGCTAACTGAGGGGCTGAACCAGAAGGATTGCCTGAACCCAGAAGTTTGAGGTTGTGAGCTAGGCTGACACCATGGTACTCTAGTCTGGGTAACAGAGCAAGATTCCGTCTCCCTCTCAAAAAGATCCAACTATATGTTGCTTATAAGAAATATACTTTATACATAAAGACACATATAGACTGAAAGTAAAGATGTGGAAAAACATATTTCATACAAAAGGAAACCAAAAGTGAGCAATGGTTACACTTACATAAAATAGACTTAAAATGAAAAACAGTTAAAAAAACAAAGACAAAGAAAATCATTATATAATGATGAAGGGATCAATCCAGCAACAGGATTTAACTATCCTAAACATATATGCATCAAACATCAGGACACCCAGATTGAAACTCAAATTCAATACAAAATAGGTATTACTAGACATACAGAAAGAGACAAACAGTAACACAGTAATAACAAGGGCCTTCCACACCCTACTCACAGCATTAGATAGATCATTAAGACAGGAAATAAACAAACATTGGACTTACATTGGACTTTAGATCAAATGGACTTAGCATACATTTACAGAACACTTCACCCCAAAATTATAGAATATACATTCTTTTCATCAGCACATGGAACATTCTTCTAGACGGACTACATTTTAGGACACAATACAAACCTTAACAAATTTTTAAATACAGAAATCATATCAAGTATAATGGAATAAGCTAGAAATTAGTATGATGAAGAACTTCAGAAACTACACAAATACATGGAAATTAAACAAAATGCTCCTGAAGGATCACTAGGTCTATGAAAATCAAAAAATCGAAATGAAAAATAAATTTACAATGAATGAAAATGAAAATACAACATACAAAAAGCTGTGTGCTACAGAAAAAGCAGTGCTAAGAGAGATGTGTATAGTATTCAATAGCTACACCAAAAGAGCAGAGAGATCTCAAATTACCAACCTAGCATCACACCTCAAGGAACTAGAAAAACAAGAACCAACTGAAACCAAAGCTGGCAGATGAAAGGAAAGAGTCAAGATCAGAGCAGAACTACGTGCTCCACAAAGCAAAAATAAAAACCTCCACAAAGGATCAACAAAACAAAAGGTTAGTTCATCAAAAAGATAAGCAAAATTGCTAAACCATTAGCTAATGTAATTAAGAAAAAAAGGTCCAAATAAACACAATCAGAAATGAAAAAGTGGACATCACAACTGATATTACAGAAATAGAAAAGATCGTCTCAGCACCTATAGTTCAGTGGTTAGGGCGCTGGCCACATACGCTGGGGGTGGTGGGTTCAAACCAGGTCTGGGCCTACTAAACAACAATGACAAAAACAAAAAAATAGCTGGGCGTTGTGGTGGGCACCTGTAGTCCCAGCCTACTTGGGAGGCTGAGGCAAGAGATTTGCTTACGCCCAAGAGTTTTAGGTTGTTGTGAGCTATGATGCCATAGCACTCCATTGAGGGTAACATAGTGAGACTCTGTGCCAAAAAAAAAGAAACAAAAGAATATCAGAGACTACTACAAACTATATGCTCACAAACTAGAAAACTTGGAGGAAATGGATGAATTCCTGAAAGCATACAACTTCCTGTGATTGAACCAGGAAGAAAAAGAAATCCTGAATAGACCAATAATGAGTAGTGAGACTGAATAATAAAACATCTCCCCGCAAAATAAAAGCTTAGGACCTGATGGATTCATAGTTGATTTCTACCAGATGGACAAAGAAGAACTAGTGCCAAACCTACTGAAACTGTTCCAAAAGACTGAGAAGGAGGGAATCCCTTTTAACCCATTCTGTGAAGCCAGTATCACCCGATACCAAAGCCAGGAAAGAATGCAACAAAAAAGAAAGTACAGACTGATATCTCTGGTGAACACAGATGCAAAAATCCCCAACAAAATACTAGCAAATGGAACCCAACAATATATCAAATGAATAATTCACCACAATCAAGTTGGTTTCATCCCAGGAATGTAGCAATGGTTCAACATATGCAAGTCAAATGTGATTCATCTCGTGAACATAAATTAAGAACAAAAACCATATGATCATCTGAATTGATGTGGAAAAAGCATTCGATAAAATCTAGCATCTCTTCATGATAAAAATCATCAAAAAACTTGGTACAAAGGAATACACCTCTTAATAACAGCCATATATAATTAACCCACTGTCAACCCCATCATACTGAATGGGGAAAAGTTGAAAATATTTCCCCTAAGAACTAGAACAAGATAAGGATGCCCACTTTCACCATTTCCATTCAACACAGTACTAGAAATCCAAGTCAGAGCAATCATGCAAGAAAAAAAATATAGGACATTCATTTGGAAAAAGGAAATTATTTCTATATGCTGATAATATGATCTTATACCCAGAAAACCCTCAGGACTCCTCCAAAAGGCTCCTACATTTGATAAATGAATTCAGCAAAGTCTCAGGTTATAAACTCAATGTATAAAACCAGGCATGGCGGCTCATGCCTATAATCCTGGCTCTCTGGAAGGCTGAGGTGAGAGGATTGCTTAAGCCAGGGCGTTTGAGACCAGCCTGAGGAAGAGTGAGACCCCAACTCTACTAAAAATAGAAAAATTAGCCAGGTGTTGTGGCGGGTGCCTGTAGTCCCAGCTACTTGGGAGGCTGAGGCAAGAGAATCACCTGAATCCAGTAATTTAAAATTACTGTAAACTAGGCTGACACCATGGAACTCTAGCCTGGGCATCACAGTGAGACCCTGTCTCAAAAGAAAAAAAAAAAAAAGAGAGATGGCTATTATTAAAAAGTCAAAACACAGTAGATTGGCATGGATATCATGAAAGGAAACAAACATTGTCGGTGAGAATGTAAATTAGTACAATTTCCATGGAGATCAGTACGGAGATTTCTCAAAGAACTAAACATAGATCTACCATTTGATTCTGTAATTCCACAAGTGAGTATCTACCCAGATGAACAGAAATCATCATATCAAAAAGATACCCACACTCATATATTTAAATATTTCAGGGCAATTCACAATTGCAAAGATAATGAAATCAAACTAGCACCCATCAACTGACAAGTGAATAAAGAAAATGTGGCATGTGTATACCAAGGAATACTACTACTAAGCCATGAAAAAGAATGAAATGATGTCTTTCGCAGCAACTTGGATGGAACTAGAGACCATTATGATAAGTGAGATATCTCAGGAACAGAAAATAAATGCTTTATGCTCTCACTTATAAGTGTAAGCCAAACTAGGGTTACACAAGGGCATACAGAATGGTATAATGAACACTGGAGACTCATATGGGAGGAGAGGGCGGGGGAAGTGAGGATGAAAAATTAACAATTGGGTACAGTGTATAGTACTTGGGTGTTGGGTACACCAAAACCCTGGACTCCACCACTACCTAATACATATGTATAATGAAACTCAACTTTTACCCGTTACATCTGTTAAAATAAAAAAAAATTTTCTAACTGCTAAAATAGATAAATAAATAACATAGCCTAAAAATCACTGCTTTTTAAAATATTCATGAAGGCTGGGTGTGGTAGCTCATGCCTGTAATCCTAGCACTCTGGGAGGCTGAGGTGGGAGGGCTCTTTTGAGCTCAGGAGTTCAAGACCAGCATAAGCAAAAGCAAGACCCTATCTCTAAAAAATAAAAAAAATTAATTGGGTGTTGTTGTGGGCACCTATATTCCCAGCTACTCAGAAGGCTGAGGCAGGAGGATTGCTTGAAACCAGGAGTCTGAGGTTGCTGTGAGCCAAGCCCTGGGTAAAGTGCTGTGGTACTGGGAGTCATAGCTCACAGCAGCTTCCAACTCGTGGGCTCAAGTGATCCTCTTACCTCATTTTTTTTACTTTTAGTATAGATGGGGTCTTGCTTTTGCTCAGGCTAGTCTTGAACCCATAAGCTCAAACAATCCACTTGCCTCAGCCTCCCAGAACGCTAGGATTATAGGTGTGAACCACCATGCCTGGCCCTGAAAAAAGGTTTTTAAAGGACTGTGAGTATAGTTACTAGATAATAGTTTTGTGCCTATTATTTTATATGACTTTGTACATTAACAATTGGTTTTTCAAGTTTAAAATGCTTATTTTTTATATATTTTCTATTTTCAGTTACATTTGTTAGCTTATTTAGTATGATTCATGACAAATACCTACTGACAATTAACAAAGCCAATGGGCTAATATTCTGTTAGGACCTTTGATATTGGGAATTATTATAAAAATTACAAATAAGAAACAAGATAGAATGAAACAAAGATTTTAGTAGTAACATAAACCATTAGTAGCTCCTAGAACCAAGTATATTACCTAACATGTAACACACGATTGATACATTTGAATGAATAAATGAAAAACAGGATATCTTTAAAGTCACAGTAGGTTTTGAAGCTGACTGTCAAGTTGATATGATACAGCAAAACAGTCACAGAAAAAATGAAATGGAAACCGCACAAGTGATTTAAAAAAGGAAAGAACAACTAACCGAGGAAGGCTGTCACGCGGCTTGTGCTCTTTGCAGTGTTCATTTCAAGGACAAAGTCAGCATGTGTGTTATAGCCAAGTAGTTTGGCTACTTTGGCTCTCAGTGGGAGCAACTGCTGCAGAATGACGGTATTTTCCTAGTAATAAATAACAAACAACAACAAAAGCAAAACTTAATCATTAGTTTGACCCAAAGTACTAAAAAGAGTTATTACATGTATTACATGTATTTTTACGTTCATAAAATTGTCAAGTATTTCTAGACTATCTTAACTTCTGGTTCCATTTCAGTATTTTGAACTTTTTTCTTTTGATTTATGAGCGAATATTTTTTCTGAAATAATTTATGACTTTTTAAATCGCCTGAGATAGTATACGTCTATGAAGTCTCAGTAGAATTTGAGGTACTATAAACAGAGTGCAAATATATTCTTAAGGATGATAGTGACTCCACATTTATTCTCATTGGTAGAACTGCACCAAATATTAGTGCTTAATTTTTGGTGGAAATTTTTATTGTGGTAAAATATACATAACATAAAATTTACCATTTTAACTTCATATCCATTTGTATGATTACTATAAAAACAAAACCAGACAGTGTATTGGTGAGGGGGTGGAGAAAGTGGAATTATTGTGATTTGCTCATGGAAATGTAAAATGGGGCAGATGCTGTAGAAAATAATTCCTTAAAAAATTAAAGGTAGAAATACAGTCTGCTTCAACAATTCAGCTTCTCGGTGTATACTTGAAAGTATTGGCCCGGCGCCTGTGGCTCAAGC
>NW_003852412.1:2081022-2086991 GCF_000181295.1 Otolemur garnettii | reverse complement strand
GGGGGATAGCTTGAGGCTCTGTCTCAAAAAAAAAAAAAAAAAGAAAGTATTGAAAGTAGTCACTGAAGGACATATCTAGGTACATCGTGTTCACATAAGCATTTTTTTTTTTTTTTTTTGCAGTTTTTGGCTGGGGGCTGGGTTTGAACCCGCCACCTCTGGTATATGGGGCCAGCGCCTTACTTCTTTGAGCCACATGCACCGCCCCACAGAAGCATTATTTACAACAGCGCAAAGATGAAAGCAACCTAAGTGCCCATCGACAGATGAATTGATAAACACAATGTGATATACATATGCAATGGAATATAATTCAGCCTCAAAAAGGAATGAAGGCTGGGGTGGGGGGTGGCTCATACTTATAATCCTAACACTTGGGGAGGATGAGGTGAGAGGATTACTTGAGTTTGAGGTTATAGTGAGCTGTGACGATGCCACTGCACTCTAGCCTGGGCAACAAAGCAAGACCCTCTCTCTCAAAAAAAAAAAAAAAAGTTGACACATACCATAACATGGATAAATCTTTAAGATTTTATACTAAATAAAATACATCAGACACAAAAAAGACAACTATTGTATGACTCCACTTGTAAGAGGTTCCTAAATAGTCAAACTCAAAGAGACAGAAAGTACAATGGTAGTTGCCTGGGATGAGAAAAGGGACGAATGCAGAGTTAGTGTTTAATGGGAAGACAAAACAGCTCTGGAGATGGATGGTGATGAGAGTTACACAGCAACATGAATATATTTACAGTGTGAATATACTTAATGCCACATGCTATGGCTTGAATATTCCTACACATTCATATGTTGAACTTTAATCCTTATAGTGACAATATTAAGAGGTAGGGCCTTTAGGAAGTAAGTCATGAGGGCAGAGGCAGAGCCCTCATGACCAGATGAGTGCCCTTTAAAAGGGCTTAGCCTGAACCCTGATATACACAGAGACTGACACCAAGAATAGGGTGCTGCTACAACAAAAAACAAAAAATGGATGGGAATGGAAGTTGAGGACACAGACACTGCAGGCTGGGAAAATAGTGATCCTATTACACTATGAATAACATTTGTGAAAGCTGTTGCTTGCCATAACTTAGAAGGCAGGCTATGTACTTATGGTATCTTAGCTCTCTAGAGGAAATGATTGGAAAAAGTAATATTCTAGTGTGTCTTTGTTGGCATTTGGTGCTTTTAGAAAGATTACATGAGAGAGATGATCTCAGGTGAGAATTGGCCAATTTGCAAAGATGGAAGGAAAATCATTCTGCTAAGGGGTCTGCCTTCGCTCCATAATCTAGGGCTTTCAAGGGCTGAAAAAAACAATTGCTCCTTACTCCTAATATAGGAAAAAAGACTGTCATTCAGAGTTACTGAACTGCAGAGATTAGTTTGAGAATGCTGTCTTCATCCTTATGCCTATTGTTTCAGAGAGAGTCCATTAAGTTAAGGAAGAGGAGAATGAACATAATATAGAAGCCAGTATACATGATTTGGCAGGTTTACAAATTATGACCCAAAGTCATATTTGGGTGTAGTCACTTTAACATGTACCTGGTTGGAAGTAAACAGGTAAGAAATCTAAGATTTTGAGGGACCTTTATTACCAAACATATTGTAAGTCTGGCCTACAAAAGTCTGTGATTATTTGATCCCTAAAGCAACCCTCAGGCTTCAAACTGGCATCAGGGGGAATCTATACCAGCAGTCCTCAAGATATGGTCATGGAGGAAAATAGAAAATAAAAAACTTCCTGAGGGCAAAACCAGAAGCCCTAGAGTACAACTGATAAAGGAATTCTCGCCAGAAAGCAGACCTAAATAAGCCCAGTGGACTAAACAAGAAACTTCACCAGAGTAAGAAATCCTCACGATTCCTGCCAAATCATTTTTGAAAATTGCTATGGGTTTACTCTGTGTCCTAGTCTTTCCTTCTCTAAAAATGGGAGTTTTTAGTGTGGTTATTCTGTTCCTATTCCGTGATGAATGATGTGTGTTAAGAGGTGAGGGGCTGGCTCGGCGCCTATAGCTCAACTGGCTAAGGCGCCAGCCACGTACACCTAAGGTGGCGGGTTCGAATCCCCAGCCCGGGCCCGCCAAACAACAATGATGGCTGCAACCAAAAAATAGCCGGGCGTTGTGGCAGGCGCCTGTGGTCCCAGCTACTTGGGAGGCAGAGGCAAGAGACTCGCTTGAGCCCAGGAGTTGGAGGTTGCTGTGAGCTGTAATGCCATGGCACTCTACCCAGGGGGACAGCTTGAGGCTCTGTCTGACAAAAAAAAAAAAAATGAGGTGAGGGGCTGACAACTTGCCTTTCCTTTCAAAGGTTGCTAGATCATGAGAAGCTGCAACTGGGGTGAACTGTGTATCACCCAGAGATCCTAGTCTTTGCGCTCAAGGCAATAAGTGATGGGGAATTGACATATGGTAAGTATGTCCTACCTGTGGGAAAAAGGGTGTTTGCTCATGATTACTGCTACAGCTGGAGAGGCAGGCTTCAGTGGAACTGGCTAACTCTGAGAATCTGTTTGTAATTCTTCCTTTTCCCCTTTCTTACTAGAAACCCCTAAGCTATGCAAATGGTTGCCAACTAAAGACTATATTTCCTAGCCTCCCTTGCAGCTAGATATGGTTATATGATGGAATCTGGACCAATGGAATCAATGGAGTTGATGCATGACATTTTTACATCTTCTTAAAGATGTCTGCTCTGTATTCTCTTTTTCCCTCATCTGAATAGGCTGAGAAATAGTCATTCCAAAGAATAAACTTGGAAATCACTCACTGAGGAAGGAAAGATGCCTTACCAGAACTGGGCTGCTGACATGGGAGAGGAATACAACTTCTAGTTTATTTAACTCATTCCATTTTTATTAGAATAGCTTAGCCCAAACCCACACCAAGCATGTTGCCAATGAGCAACAAAAAAGCTCAAAGTCTTATAGGTCTGAGGAATTAAAGATACGATGCTCACCAAATAGTAATACAAATCCCTTGGCTGACTTTAGCATTGGTAAACAAAGCAAACCTTTTCCTTAAAACCTTCCATTAAAAACAAAAGAAAGACAAACATGTATGGTACCTCTTTGCACCTTGTATTAAAAGCCATTTCCATCCTTCTTCTGGTTTCAGGGACACAACATTTCTTCATGACAGGAAAATAATGTGGATATTTTAAGGTAATTTTATACTTGTCCTCATCTGTCTTTTCTAAACTATCAATGAAATCATCAGGAAGAGCACCTGCAAAAAATCATTTTCTCATACATCAGATTTTCCACTTACTGGTTTATTTGGCATTGGCACGGTGCAGTGCCTTTAAGTAGCTCTAGGAACTGTGGAGAGTAACTGAAATTCAAGGAAAATAATGACAGTCCTTATAATATCATTTTGATGTTGTTGGAGTAGAGGTGGCAATTAGAGGCCAGGTGGCTTAGGAGATACTAATTCAAAATATGAAGAGGCTTCAGTGTACTTGTGTCAATGGCATTTTACTGGAGAACAGGTTAAATTAAGCCAACGAAGATCAAGGACAGAATAAAAAAGTAGTTTAAGATACAACACAGGGGACATTGTAGGGCAGAAAAAATTTAAGGCACTAAAGGCTGTTAAACACCAAAAAAGGTTACCAAGAAAGATTACGGGGGGAAAAAAAGACTATGAAATCCCCTCTAGACCATCTCTATAAATTGCAATACACCTTTATAAATTTAAAATGCAATTTTGGCTGATTCGGTTGCCTTTTCTGTAGAAGAGGGGTAGGGTTAGTGTATTTTTAAAGAATATTTTGAACTTTTAAGTTTCATATCTGAAAAGTGAAGCAAACTATGAAGGTAACATTATTTGCCTAAATTACATGATTTGATGTAGAAAATAACAAAATTTACCAAGTTCAGTGCCATAGCACAGTGGTTATAGCACCAGCCACATGCCCTGTGGCTGGCGGGTTTGCACCTGGCCCGGGCCAGCTAAACAACAATGCCAACTGCACCAAGAAAATAGCTGGGTGTTTTGGAATCGCTTAAGACCTAGAGTTGGAGGTTTCTGTGAGCTGTGATGTGGCACTCTACCAAGGGCGACAATGAGACTCTATCTCAAAAAAAAAAAAAGAAATTTACCAAGTTCAGTCTTTGAAAATACAAGGAAGGTATCATCCTCATTGAGGTTTTTGTTAAAGTCAATACACAGTTCACTCATTCTTTTCTTCATCGATTTGATTTCCTGAAATGAAGATTAAAAATACAGGAGATTAGCAATAAAAAGAAACTTTTATTTTTACCGCCATCAGTCAAGGAAGTTTTACTTTTGTATCTTTTTTTTTTGAGACAGAATCTTACTTTGTTCCCCTTAGTGGAGTGCCAGTAGCTTCACAGCTCACAGCAACCTCAAACTCTTGGGCTCAAGAGATTCTCTTGCTTCAAACCCGCCAGCTCCGGTGTATGTGGCTGGTGCCCTGAACTACAGGTACCAAGCCAACTTTTGTATTTTTTGTGTGAAGACTGACTTCTGTACCCAGTCCTCAGCAAGTACTTTTGTAGAGAAGTGCTTGATAAAACAGCTTTTTGCAGTCTTCTATGTCACGTCCATGTCTATTGTGTAGCACTTATAGAAAGACAAGCCTGGTGAGGTATTAGAAATTAGTCATGAATTTGAAGACCGAAATAAATTTAGGAGGTATAGTAAAAGCAGTATTTGGCACATACTACACACACAATAAATACCATATTTTGCCATGTATGATGCATACATTGGCATAAATTTTTGAGGGACAAATAAAGATGTGCATTATACATGGGTGGTATTGCTTGGGAGCAGGAGAGCTCAGTGGATTTTGGGGCTGCCATGCCCTTCTGCCTGGGCCTACCAGGCCCACTTGCTCTAGTCTAGAATATCCAAAATCCAGAGGGAACCGCTGGAGTGGCCTCCACCAAGTGCCTCAATCAAGGAAGGGGCAGTGGAAGGGCTGGCGAGGTGGACCATTGCTGCAGGCCAAGGGCTGAGTCCTAAGGTCTGGCTGCAGGGAAAGGAACCCTCTGCAGGTCCCAGGGACCCATTCTGGTTGTTGGTGTGCAAGCTACCTCAGAAGCTCTTAACCCCACTGGCTACACAAATGGCCATCTTGGCTGAGGCCGCCAACATGGCAGAGAGGGAAGGGGCAGCCTTCCCAAAGTGAGTGGCTGTTGGAGAGCAGTGTGATCTGCACATTTACCAAGGGAGCGTTAGCCCTCTCCAGATGTGTCTCTCCCAGCAGAGGGCCAGCCACTTTCTCTAGGGATGTTTTCCTGAAAGTCTGGGCCACAAATGTGCATTTAAAGGCTGGTGTGGTGGCTCATGCCTATAATCCTAGCACTCTGGGAGGCTGAAGTGGGTGGATTGCTGGAGCTCACAGGCTGGAGACCACCCTAAGCCAGAGCAAGACCCCATGGAGAGTGCTGGTAGTCCCAGCTACTTAGGAAGCTGAGGCAAGAGAATGACTTGGCCAAAGAGTCTGAAGTTGCTATAAGCTATGATGCCATGGTCACTCTACTGAGGGCGACAAAGTGAGACTCTGTCTCAAAAACAAAAAACAGGCTCAGTGTCTGTTGCTCAAGTGGCTAGGGCACCAGCCACACACACTGGAGCTGGCAGGTTTGAATCCAGCCGGAGCCTGCCAAACGACAACTATAACCAAAACCAAGACTTATGCTAGTCCCAGCTACTTGAGAGGCTGAGGCAAGACACTTGCTTCAGCCCAAGAGTTTGAGGTTGTTGTGAGCTGTGACACCACAGCACTCCACTCAGGGCCACAGCTTGAGACTCTGTCTCAAAAGAGAACAAACAGGCTTGGTGCCTGTGGCTCAAGTGGCTAAGGCGCCAGCCACATACACCTAAGGTGGCAGGTTCAAATCCCCAGCCCGGGCCTGCCAAACAACAATGATGGCTGCAACCAAAAAATGGCCAGGCGTTGTGGCGGGCGCCTGTAGTCCCAGCTAC
>NW_003852412.1:2076193-2079869 GCF_000181295.1 Otolemur garnettii | reverse complement strand
TAGCCAGTTGAGCTATAGGCGCCGAGCCATAATCAGAGTTTTAACAAGCCTTCCAGGTAATTCTGATATACACCATATTTGAGGATCTTGACTTAACACATACTGTTCAGTGTTGCTTTTAGACCTGCAGACCTGATCCTATCTGTGGCTGCAGGTGTGCAATCTCTATACCAGTTGGGTGATCATTCCATTCCTACTGCCCTAGTGACGGGTTCACATAACGCAGGCCAGGTATTACCCTGACTAAGGGGAATTCAAATTTACCATAGGACTGCCTGGGCTTTAAGAGGGGACGTCTGATGAAAAGCTTCTCTATATGCTTCAGGATGATGGTGTTTTAGATTTACTGTCATTTTAGTAATGAAGGTAGCCAGCTTTTAGATAACATTTACAGTGAAGAAGACAGGAGACATAGCACAGAAAAATAAGATGGGGCCAGTCGCGGAGGCTCATGCCTGTACTCCTAGCACTCTGGGAGGCTGAGGTGGGTGGACTGCCTGAAGCTCAGGAGTTTAAGACAAGCCTAAGCAAGAGTGAGACCCCCATCTCTAAAACTAGCTAGGGCATTGTAGCAGGTGCCTGTAGTCCCAGCTACTTGGGAGGCTGAGGCAAGAAATAGCTTGAGCCCATGAGTTTGAAGTTGTTGTGAGCTATGACCCCACAGTACTCTACTGAGGGTGACAAAGTGAGACTCTGTCTCAAAACAGAAAAAAAAAAAGAAAGAAAAATCAAGTGGCCAATGATACCACTGTACATCTAGATCAAACTAACCTGTGAAGCACACCTGTCTTGGGCCTTCCAATTGTACAAGCAGCTAAATCTCTATTGTTTAAACAGGGCATTGTTAGCTGTTACCAAACCCATCTTAACTAAGACGATGTTTATGCCTCCAAATGAACTGAGGACTGACCAGGAAGACAAAGGATCAGGTGACTGAGACCAGTCACATTTTTTTCTCTAACTAGGATTAATAGGATATAAGGCGATTAAAGATCATTTAGAAGGGAGAAAGAGCTCTTATCTCACCGATCCTTCAGTTACATCTACCATGCTGACATTACTTGATTTGGATTTCTTTCAAACTTATTTCCAGTTCTGCTGGCTAGAAGAATGACCTAGAAATAAATCATGGACTATATTTCCTGTCCAAGAAGAAAGAGGTTAATTCTGCAGCCAAGTTTATTTCTGAACCTAGAAGATATGACTGGCATTAGACAAAAGAAAAAGAGGCTGTTTTCAGCTGCTAATCTCTTAAGGGGTATGTATTAATCATAGGGACTTCCATTCCAAAGTGCTGGTTTTAAAACTCTCCATCAATAAGGATCTTATCACCCAGTGCCCTATCTCTGTACAATGAAGGTAGTAGAATACAAATCATCTATTAAGACCTGGAACCAGCTCTTAAAGAATATAAAATAGATCAGGGAAAATAAGACCAACACACATGAAAACAAAATTTAGGATTAAAGAAGGATAAACAGTTGTTTGTCAATTGCTATGAGGTTAACACAAGTTGACTTCAAAGCCACTGAATATAAAATACATTGTAAATGGGTTTTTATTATAAGTTATTTTATTACAATATTTTCTCCCCTTATTTCCTGGTTTTTGTTGTACAAGCTTGAGTATCCCTTATCTAAAATGCTTGGGACCAGAACGGTTCAGATTTTGGAATTTTGCATTTTGGAATGTTTGCATTATAACTGGTCAAACATGCCTAATCTGAAAATCTGAAATGCTCCAGTGAGCATTTCTCCTGAGCATGACCTTGGAGTGACATGTCAGCATGCAGTTTCAGACTTTGGAGCATTTAGGATTCAGAGTTTTGGATTAGGGATGCTCAACCTGCATTTTGTTTTATTTATTCATTTTTTCCCAATAAGAAAAGGAAATATAAACTCACATTCTGTACTTGTTCTGGAAGGTGGAGCCCATTCCTTTTCCCCATTTTAACTGACTTTTCCAAGTATCGTCTGGCTTCAGGTTTTATCTTCCCTAGATCACAGGTTTCCTGAAATTAAAGAGCATGAAAACCATTTCTGTTGTAACAGTGCATGGGTAAATTATAAACTATGAGGGCCATAGCAAATTTATTCATCATCTCTGTTGGGCTGTGAAGCACATAGGTGATTATGAGGCAGGCCTTCTTGAAGACCTCATTTCTTTTATGCTTTACTGAGCTTCTGCTCATTTACAACAGAAAATTAAATAAATAAAAAGCCAACCAGAATTTCCTTGCCTTGCATCAGAATCAAGGGTGCCTGTACCACTTGAAAGTGTGATAATAGAAGTATTTGCATAATCTCATTCTGAGCATTCTTTATGACTGAGTGGTCTTTTTCACAGAACATATTTCTTATCACAAATCGCCTGGATTTAATTTTCTATCATTTGCTAACCTGGTTCCACTTGAGAGGCAGGCATAAAAAAAATGGGTAAATTTTGCAAAAATGCAGAGTGGGCCAATCCTCCCAATAAAACAAGCAGAGACAGCTGGATAAAACCCCAGCTGAAGGCTTTCAACATTTCAAAAATGCCTTACTGTCATTTGCCAAGAGAGATCAAGGGACTACAGCAGGCTGCCTATGAACAAGTATCTGGGGAAAATGAGTCAGCATTGCACAAAGAGGAGGAAAGCTGGACAGTAAATTTGAATCAGTATGCAGCAGCACAAACAACACTCATTCAAAAGAACAGAGGGCCCTGGAGGGGAATGGAAAATTCCCCTGCCATAGCACAGTAATAAAAACACCAGATGTTTCTCCAAAACAGGTAGCAGAATACACATGGCACATCTGGATGGCCGGTCCGTTAGTAGTCCCTAGGAAGAAATGGACTCTACACAGATTCAGCAGGTATAATGGATTCAAGTTGGTTGAGGGCCAGTGAAGGACCTGTCTCTAGAGCCTTACAGATTTCCCGTCGGTTTGACATTTTCTCCATGAAAGACCCGGACTGTTGGCTGGATGCAGTGGCTTATGCCTATAATCCTAGTACTCTGGGAGGCCAGAGTAGGAGGATCCTTTGAGCTCACAAAGTCAAGACCAGCCTGAACAAGAGTGAGACCCCTGTCTCTATAAAAAAAATAGAAAATTAGCAGGGCATCTAGGTGGGTGCCTGTAGTCCCAGCTAGCTTCTCAGGAAGCTGAGGCAGGAGGATCACCTGAACCCAGGAGTTTGAGGCTGCTGTGAACTAAGTGGACAGCACAGCACTCTAGCCTGGGGCAACAAAGTGAGACTATCTCAACAAAACAAAACAAAACAAAACCAATAAACAAAAGAAACCTGGGATGTTGGTCCCTGAGCATCCCTAATCGGTCCACTAATTATATCTGTAAAAGGTGTTTAGCTTTAGAGATGGCATTTTAGACTGTGCTAGACTTGCGCTGCAATCATTCTGCAATTGTGTACATTTTCTTGCAGCAGATATACCAAGTTGTATTTTTTTTTTTTTAAGACAGAGTCTTAGGCTCAGCACCTGTGGCTCAAGTGGATAAGGCACCAGCCACATACACCTAAGGAGGCGGGTTTGAATCTACCTCAGGCCTGCCAAACAATGACGGTTACAACCAAAAAATAGCTGGGCATTGTGGTGGGTGTCTGTGGTCCCAGCTACTTGGGAGGCTGAGGCAGGAGACTCACTTGAGCCCAGGAGTTGGAGGTTGCTGTGAGCTGT